>NC_053027.1:363779612-363872987 GCF_003073215.2 Triticum urartu | reverse complement strand
GTAATTTTTGAGTAAAACTCGCTCGTTTTGTCCTGTGCGCTGAAAACTTGTTCATATGCACTAAGCAATGTTGTTGGAATTTGAAATATTACCTTCTGTGCGGCTGTTTATCAATTCTGAGAGATGGCGAGTCGTCGGCTTCTGCCCCCATGCCGCTAGTGCTGGGGTGTTTGGGGATAAACCTGAGCGCTCTTTTTCCCATGTTTGGGTCCTTCAAGGGAGGCACTCAGCACAACGAACAAGGCAATCGGACTATAATGCGTGAACACTCTCACTTAGCCATAGAATTCTATAATTTTAAATTTCGGCGAAGCCCCTGGTATTCGGAAGATCGAGTTCGGGGCGCTATCCATGCCTTGGCCGGATAGAACCGACTCCTCGCTCTAAGCGGCAAAAGTCTTTAGGGACTCGAAAAACCTCTCGAACAGCGACCAGCTCTCGCTTCATCATGACAGTCAGTTTTAGCTTTCTCTACTGAGGTGCTTGACCCATCTCAACTGGGGCACAATCGCAGTAGTTCTCCTAGTGCTACCTTAGCCGACACAGCGGAACGTAAGGCACCAAAACATAGGAGCCGGGCAAACCCAACTATTGACCCAAGACATGATTCGGAGTCGATGCATATAATGCTATAAGTTCAGGGTGCCGCACTTGTTAAAGTGTTCGGACTTCTCACACCATATTGAGGGGTACTAAAGCCCCTGGCGTATTTTGGCCGTACCAAAGTGTACGGGTGCAACATGTCGTTAAGGAACATATATTTGTAAAAAAAAGAGTAATGCAAAGAGAGACAAAAGCTATGCATTGTTTATTAAAAAGGGTTGCGATCAAAGCAGAACGATACAAATAATGCGATAAGCAAAAGGTTGGACTATTTAACATGTCCGTTCCAGGGGCAGGCTGCGGAATGGTATGCGAAACAGGTATACTGCTCGTGATAGAGACCACCTGGGAGTTCCGTAATGCGGCATGGCTTGTCTGCTTCCCTGGTTCTTGCATCATTTGTGCAGCAATTGAACTGTCGAATGGGCCTTCCGAAGAGTGGAGTCCTGAAAGTAAGAGAAAATTAAAAAATCGGCAGCCCTGGTGCGGTTTAAGCCGTGTTTCGGGTGTGCCGTGATGCTGCCCCTCCCCCTGTACCCATGGTATTTCTAGAGCGTAGTTATGTACGTGAAGTACTGGTGTCGCATTTTTGCGAGGGCTGGGGTTGGGGCCGCATTGCTACGCCTGCTCGGAACGTGCCAGGTGGTCTTGTTGTAGGTTACTCCGGGCGCGCTTGACGGTGTCCAGACGTTTAATGGCCGGACTGGAGAACTGCCTGGAGAGGTTGTTTTGTACTTCTGCTGCAAGGGCCGTCGTGTGCTCCTCCGTTCGGAGAGAGCGTTCGGTGTTTCCAT
This sequence comes from Triticum urartu, assembly GCF_003073215.2. NCBI lineage: Eukaryota > Viridiplantae > Streptophyta > Magnoliopsida > Poales > Poaceae > Triticum > Triticum urartu. The sequence continues at coordinate 363,871,590 of NC_053027.1, read as the reverse complement.
TGACCGTAATTACTCCTCGAGGGCCTGGCATCTTGAGCTTAAGGTATGCGTAGTGCGGTACCGCATTGAACTTGGCGAATGCGGTTCGCCCGAGCAGTGCGTGATAGCCACTGCGGAATGGGACTATGTCGAAGATTAACTCCTCGCTTCAGAAATTATCCGGAGATCCGAAGACCACTTCAAGTGTGACTGAGCCTGTACAGTTGGCCTCTACACCTGGTATTACGCCTTTAAAGGTCGTTTTGGTGGGCTTAATCCTCGAGGGATCTATGCCCATTTTCCGCATTGTATCCTGGTAAAGCAGGTTCAGGCTGCTGCCGCCGTCCATAAGGACTCTAGTGAGATGAAATCCGTCAATGATTGGGTCTAGAACCAATGCGGCGAATCCTCCATGACAGGTGCTAGTGGGATGGTCCCTTCGATCAAAGGTGATCAGGCAGGAGGACCATGGGTTGAACTTTGGGGCGACTGGCTCTACCACATATACGTCCCTTAACGCGCGCTTCCGCTCCCTCTTGGGGATGTGGGTTGCGTATATCATGTTCACCGTCCGCACTTGTGGGGGAAAACCCTTCTGTCCACTGTTGTTCGGCGACCGGGGCTCTTCGTCGTCATTGCTATGCAGCCCCGTGTCTTTATTTTCGGCATTTAACTTGCCTGCCTGCTTGAACACCCAACAATCACTATTGGTGTGATTGGCCGGCTTTTCGGGGGTGCCATGTATCTGGCACAAGTGGTCGAGTATTCGGTCCAAACTGGACGGGCCCCTAGGATTTCTTTTGAATGGCTTTTTCCGCTGACCGGATTTATAGCCTCTGAATCCGGCATTAACTGTCGTATCCTCAGCATCGTCGCCGTTAATGCGGTGCTTCTGCTTGTTGCAACGCGACCTGCCACTACTGTCCCTGGTATCCGAATTACCAGGGTTCTTGGTCATATTGTTGCTACGAGCAAGCCAGCTGTCTTCTCCCACGCAAAAGCGGGTCATGAGTGTCGTGAGTGCTGCCATAGATTTCGGCTTTTCCTGTGCTTGAAGGCTGCTAGGGCCTCTGCGTCCGGACAGTCGACTATTTGATTTTTCTTTGTTAGGAACCGTGTCCAAAATTGCCTGGCCGATTCCTATGGCTGCTGAATTACGTGGCTTAGGTCATCGGCGTCTGGTGGTCGCACATAAGTGCCCTGGAAATTGTCGAGGAATGCGGCTTCCAGGTCCTCCCAACAACTGATTGATCCTGCTGGCAAAGCTGTTAAGCCAATGCCGAGCTAGTCCTTTAAGCTTGAGTGGGAGGTATTTGATGGCGTGGAGATGATCACCGCGGGCCATGTGGATATGAAGGAGATAATACTCGATCCATACCGCAGGATCTGTTGTGCCATCATATGATTCGATGTTTACGGGTTTAAAACCCTCGGGGATTTGATGATCCATTACTTCGTCTGTGAAGCATAGCTGGTGTGCGGCGCCTCTGTACTGGGCTATATCACGACGTAGCTCCAATGAGCTTTGTCTATTGTGTTCGGCCCTACCGGATTTGTGTCCGGCGTGACGGTTATCGTCTCGAGTCGTGGGGCGCCCACGCGATCCGTAGATCGATCTTGTTTGCCTTGCCTTGTCCTCCAACATATCTCGCAGGTCTGGCGCATTTTCCCGTGCCTTGGTACGGGGTGCGGCTTGAGTGGAGGGCCGAGAGGCCTCTCTGTCGCGGCCACGAGGTGGCCGGTCGGCCGTATCAAGTGCTGGTGATGTAGGTTTAAGTGCTTCCTCCTCTAATCGGGGTAGCAACCTGCGCTTTGGGTAGCTCTTGGAGGGGCGTTCGAGTTTATGCTCTTCAGCCGCAAGGACTTCAGTCCATCTGTCGACTAGCAAATCTTGATCAGCCCTAAGCTGTTGCTGTTTTTTCTTGAGGCTTCGCCATGGCCATAAGCCTGTGTTAAAAATGCTCTTGCTCGACGGGATCCTCTGGCACGACGAATTCGTCGTCGTCGAGGCTTGCCTCATCTTCGGAGGGAGGCATATAATTATCGTCCTCGACCTCTCTGTCTGCCGCTCTCTCATGAGGGTTGGCTTCTCCATCCTCCTATGCTGAATCTTGCTGGAGGGGGTTTTCTTCGGCACTCTATGTAGTATTATTATCTCCCGTGCCGGAATCACCGTATTTGTTTTGGCGGGATTTTGAGCGGCGCCGCTGACGCCGGCGCTTAGGCTGTTTCTTGGAGGGGTCATCCTCCGTTGTTCCATCGCCATCTCCTTCTTTTGGGGTGTCCACCATGTATATGTCATATGACAAGGTGGCTTTCCAGGGCCCAATAGGCGCTGGTTCTTCATCGTCTCCTGCATCGGCGTCCATACCGTCGATGTCTTCGGAGTCGAAGTCGAGCATGTCGGTTAAATCGTCGATAGTGGCTACAAAGTGGGTGGTGGGTGGGCTTTGAATTTCTTCATCGTCCGTATCCCAACCTTGCTGACCATAGTCCGGCCAGGGCTCTCCTGATAAAGAGAGAGACTTTAGTGTCTTCAGAATATCGCCGAAAGGCGAGTGCTGAAAGATGTCCGCGGTAGTAAACTCCATGATCGGCGCCCAATCGGATTCGATTGACAGGGGCGCGGAGGGTTCGGAGTCCGGAGAGGAGTCCGGCTCCTTGGAGTCACGAGTCTCGCGGAGTGCGGGGCTGGTGTTCGGCTCGATCGCCGTTGGGATCGCAGCCCCCGAGGCGGCGTCCAACCACCCATCCTCGATCGGCGCAGTTGGCTCTGAATTAAGCGTCAAAGCCGATGCGGGTGCGGCCTCCAGGGCACTGTTCGACGGCAGAGCTAGATCATGCTCGTCGTGACAGTGCGGCGCGCTCGGCAGTGGCTCGAATCCGTCGAAGATCAAGTCCCCGCGGATGTCAGCCGTGTAGTTTAAACTTCCAAATCTGACCTGAAGGCCAGGGGCATAGCTTTCGATCTGCTCCAGATGGCCAAGTGAATTGGCCCGCAGTGCGAAGCCGCCGAAGACAAAGATCTGTCCGGGGAGGAAGGTCTCACCCTGGACTGCATCACTATTGATGATCGTAGGAGCCATCAAGCCTGACGGCGACGTCACAGAGGAACTTGTTGGAAATATGCCCTAGAGGCAATAATAAAAGGATTATTATTATATTTCCTTGTTCATGATAATTGTCTTTTATTCATGCTATAATTGTGTTATCCGGAAATCGTAATACATGTGTGAATACATAGACACCAACATGTCCCTAGTAAGCCTCTAGTTGACTAGCTCGTTGATCAACAGATAGTCATGGTTTCCTGACTATGGACATATGATGTCATTGATGACGATATCACATCATTAGGAGAATGATGTGATGGACAAGACCCAATCCTAAACATAGCACAAGATCGTATAGTTCGTTTGCTAGAGTTTTTCCAGTGTCAAGTATCTTTTCCTTAGACCATGAGATCGTGTAACTCCCGGATACCGTAGGAGTGCTTTGGGTGTACCAAACGTCACAACATAACTGGGTGACTATAAAGGTATACTACGGGTATCTCCGAAAGTGTCTGTTGGGTTGACACGGATCAAGACTGGGATTTGTCACTCCGTATGATGGAGAGGTATCTCTGGGCCCACTCGGTAATGCATCATCATAATGAGCTCAAAGTGACTAAGTGTCTGGTCATGGGATCATGCATTACGGTACGAGTAAAGTGACTTGCCGGTAACGAGATTGAACAAGGTATTGGGATACCGACGATCGAATCTCGGGCAAGTAACGTACCGATTGACAAAGGGAATTGTATACGGGGTTGTGTGAATCCTCGACATCGTGGTTCATCCGATGAGATCATCGAGGAGCATGTGGGAGCCAACATGGGTATCCAGATCCCGCTGTTGGTTATTGACCGGAGAGCCATCTCGGTCATGTCTACATGTCTCCCGAACCCGTAGGGTCTACACGCTTAAGGTTCGGTGACGCTAGGGTTGTAGAGATATGTATATGCAGTAACCCGAAAGTTGTTCGGAGTCCCGGATGAGATCCCGGACATCACGAGGAGTTCCGGAATGGTCCGGAGGTAAAGAATTATATATAGGAAGTGCTATTTCGGCCATCGGGACAAGTTTCGGGGTCACCGGTATTGTACCGGGACCACCGGAAGGGTCCCGGGGGTCCACCGGGTGGGGCCACCTATCCCGGAGGGCCCCATGGGCTAAAGTGGGAAGGGATCCAGCCCAAAGTGGGCTGGGGCGCCACTTCCCCTAGGGCCCATGCGCCTAGGGTTGGGGGAAACCCTAAAGGGGGCGCCCCCTTGCTAGGGGGGCAAGCCCCCTCCCCTTGGCCGCCCCCCCTAGGAGATTGCATCTCCTAGGTCCGGTGCCCCCCCTAGGCCCCCTATATATAGTGGGGGGGAGGGAGGGCCTCTCACCCCACGCCTTTGGTGCCTCCCTCTCCCTCTCCAACACCTCCTCCTCCTCTATAGAGCTTGGCGAAGCCCTGCCGGAGTACTGCTGCTCCACCACCACCACGCCGTCGTGCTGCTGCTGGAGCCATCTTCCTCAACCTCTCCTTCCCCCTTGCTGGATCAATAAGGAGGAGACGTCACGCTGATCGTACGTGTGTTGAACGCGGAGGTGCCGTCCGTTCGGCGCTAGGATCTCCGGTGATTTGGATCACGTCGAGTACGACTTCCTCATCCCCGTTCTTTGAACGCTTCCACGCGTGATCTACAAAGGTATGTAGATGCAATCCGATCACTCGTTGCTAGATGAACTCATAGATGGATCTTGGTGAAACCGTAGGAAAATTTTTGTTTTCTGCAACGTTCCCCAACAGAACTCTCAATGAAAGCACCAATGTCGGTGTCAAAACCGGCGGATCTCAGGTAGGGGGTCCCGAACTGTGCGTCTAGGCCAGATGGTAACAGGAGGCAAGGGACACGAAGTTTTACCCAGGTTCGGGCCCTCTTGATGGAGGTAAAACCCTACGTCCTGCTTGATTAATATCGATGATATGGGTAGTACAAGAGTAGATCTACCACGAGATCGGAGAGGCTAAACCCTAGAAGCTAGCCTATGGTATGATTGTTGTTCTGTATGTTGTCCTACGGACTAAAACCCTCTGGTTTATATAGACACTGGAGAGGGTTAGGGTTACACAAAGTCGGTTACAATGGTAGGAGATCCACATATCTGTATCGCCAAGCTTGCCTTCCACGCCAAGGAAAGTCCCTCCCGGACACGGGACGAAGTCTTCAATCTTGTATCTTCATAGTCCAGGAGTCTGGCTGAAGGTATAGTCTGGCCATCCGGACACCCCCTAATCCAGGACTCCCTCAATACCACTCAAAATATTATTCATATCTATTTCAAAACCGAGCTCTGGCACCTCTACAAATCCCTGCTTCCCTCTACGAAGGGCCTATCCATTTACTTTTATGTTGAGTCATCATCCTCTTATTAAAAAGCACCAGTTGGAGAGAACCGTTGTCATTTGCATTCATTACTATTAGTTCACATTGAGTGTGACTTGAATGGATCTCTTTTACCATGAATTACAATGTCTAGTCAGTCCTTGATCTTTAAAGGTGCTCTGCATTTATGTTTAGCGGTCTCAGAAAGGGCTAGCGAAACACCATCTTGTTATATCATATCATGATTGTTTTGAGAAAGTGTTGTCATCCGAGATTTATTATTATTGCTCGCTAATTGATTATGCCATTGATATGAGTAAACATGAGACCCAAATGTTATTGTGAATATGGTTAGTTCATAATCTTTGCTGAAAACTTGAATGTTGGCTTTACATATTTACAACAAGAGCAAACAGAGTTTGTAAAAGTTTTTCTTTATCACTTTCAGTTTATCAACTGAATTGCTTGAGGACAAGCAAAGGTTTAAGTTTGGGGGAGTTGATACATCTTCGTCGTATCTACTTTTCCAAACACTTTTTCCCTTGTTTTGGACTCTAACTTGCATGATTTGGATGGAACTAACCCGGACTGACACTGTTTTCAGCAGAATTGCCATGGTGTTATTTTTGTGCATAAATAAAAGTTCTCGAAATGACTTGAAAATCAACAGAGAATTATTTTGGAATATATAAAAAATACTGGAAGGAAGATCCACGTTAGGGGGGCCTCCACCTGTCCACGAGGGTGGGGGCGCGCCCTACCCCCTGGGCGCGCCCCCTGCCTCGTGGGCCCCCTGACGCTCCACCGACCTCAACCCTGACTCCATATATTCACTTTCGGGAGAAAAAAATCAGAGAGAAGGATTCATCGCGTTTTATGATACGGAGCCGCCGCCAAGCCCTAAACTCTCTCAGGAGGGCTGATCTGGAGTCCGTTCAGGGCTCCGGAGAGGGGAATCCGTCGCCATCATCATCATCAACCTTCCTCCATCACCAATTTCATGATGCTCACCGCCGTGCGTGAGTAATTCCATCGTAGGCTTGCTGGAGGGTGATGGGTTGGATGAGATTTATCATGTAATCGAGTTAGTTTTGTTAGGGTTTGATCCCTAGTATCCACTATGTTCTGAGATTGATGTTGCTATGACTTTGCTATGCTTAATGCTTGTCACTAGGCCCGAGTGCCATGATTTTAGATCTGAACCTATTATGTTTTCATCAATATATGAGAGTTCTTGATCTATCTTGCAAGTCTATAGTCACCTACTATGTGTTATGATCTGGCAACCCCGAAGTGACAATAGTCGGGACCACTCCCGATGATGACCGTAGTTTGAGGAGTTCATGTATTCACTATGTGTTAATGCTTTGGTCTGGTACTCTATTAAAAGGAGGCATTAATATCCCTTAGTTTCCAATAGGACCCCGCTGCCACCGGAGGGTAGGACAAAAGATGCCATGCAAGTTCTTTTCCATAAGCACGTATGACTATATTCGGAATACATGCCTACATTACATTGGTGAACTGGAGCTAGTTCTGTGTCACCCTAGGTTATGACTGTTACATGATCGATGGTATCTGGCATAATTCTCTATCACCAATCCATTGCCTACGAGCTTTCCATATATTGGTCTTCGCTTATTTACTTTTCCGTTGCTATTGTTATCATCACTATAAAATACCAAAAATATTACTTTTGCTAACGTTACCTTTTACCACCGTTACCACTACTATCATATTACTTTGCTACTAAATACCTTGCTGCAGATATTAAGTTTCTAGGTGTGGTTGAATTGACAACTCAGCTGCTAATACTTGAGAATATTCTTTGGCTCCCCTTGTGTCGAATCAATAAATTTGGGTTGAATACTCTACCCTTGAAAACTATTGCGATCCCCTATACTTGTGGGTTATCAATCACCAACACACCATCTATTACCTTTTGGAGAGTGGTGTCTCCTAGATTGGGTAGGTGTCACTTGGGAGCCTCTGTCAAGATTGTGGAGTTGAACGAAGGAGTTTGTACGGGCAAGGAGATCGCCTACTTCATGAAGATCTACCCTAGTGAGGCAAGTCCTTCGTGGGCGATGGCCATGGTGGGATAGACAAGGTTGCTTCTTCGTGGACCCTTCGTGGGTGGAGCCCTCCGTGGACTCACGCAACCATTACCCTTCATGGGTTGAAGTCTCCATCAACGTGGATGTACGATAGGACCACCTATCGGAACCACATCAAAAATCTCCGTGTCTACATTGCGTTTGCTCCCTCCAAACTCCTCCCTTTACCTTCATATGCAATTGTTTTACATTCCGCCGCTATACTCTTAGAATTGCATGTGTAGGTTAATTACTTGAATTGTGCTAAGTAGCTAAAATCTGCCAAGACTTAAAATTGGGAAAAGGCTAGATTTTTATTTGGTTAAGTAGTCTAATCACCCCTCCCCCCTCTAGACATACTTTTGATCCTACAGATTGTAACAAACCGAAATGAGAAAACATATTGTGCCATTGACATGTTCGTGGGTCCTCAATTGTCATCTTTACAATGAAGAACTGATGTTACTGTAACTATCTATCACTATCTTCACACTCAAAGGGTATGCCCTAGACCAGGAATGGTTTCTTCTCTCACTTTCCTCGCGCTCCCTACACGGCGCAAAAGGAGGAACCGTTTCCCTTCGTCAGCACTGGTGGCGAGGCCATGGGCTTTCCCTCCCTCTGTCTACTGCTCCGGCAACGGGAGGGTTGGGGAGCCCCGGTGCCTCATCGTTGGCTTGTAGATAGGATATGCCAGGTCTTCGTTGCGCAACGGCTTTGATGGTGACAGCGGCGGCCTACTACCGAATAAAGGTGTTGCGACTCTCCCCATCTCAATGGCATTGTTCGTGGTGGCGTCGAAGAGTCGATGGCATGTATTGCTCAATGGCCGCTTGGATCAATGAGGTTAGGTTTTTTTTTGGTTTGGTCCGAGATTTGTCGTTCTCTTTGACTGTTGCTATGATGACCTGAGCGGTAGAACAAATGGCTTGGTCATGGGTTGGTGGTCGACAGCAGGCATCCCCTGTGTTGTTTTTCGACTTTATCCGATGAAGACAGTGGTGCCGGTGTCTAGTGGGAAGAATGGGGATGTTCCCCTGGTCGACGCGCCACATTAGAGATGGTTCTGTCGCTCCCTATGGATGGTTTCATCGGCTCACAAAGCGGCTTTTACTGCGATGGTGCTCCTCTGGACCACGGCGTGAAAGTTTTTTGTCTCCTTCCATTCGGTGGTGATTCGGCGACGACGGAGGTTGGAGACGATTGATGGTTGTTCTTTGTGAAGTGACCCCCTAAGGCTTGATTGTATTTTTGAATTTTAGGAGGCCCTTTTGCAATCATACCGAGATACGTGTCCTCCTTGCTTTGTCTAGAATTGGGCTACTGTGATGTTATAATCCTGATTTGTCATTATGAACATGTAGTTACCTCAAACGGGGGATGCTCTAGATCTCTACCATCTAGGAACCCGTCCCCCCCCCCTAAAAATGCTACGCGCACGGAGCTTTACGGGGCTGCAACGGACCCGTTCCAACTTATTGCTAAACTCCCCCCTGATTTTTATGGGGGTGGTCCTACTTCACCTCTTCTTCCCAATCACAACTTTCCACATCAGCACGTCCATGAAATCCTTCCGTGTGTGTAGTAAAGCTCCCCCCTCCCCCCACACCCCTCTTTCATTCTGAAGGAAACTGCCCTCACGTCAAACACCCGCCTCCCCTAATCACAGAAGGTGATCTCACCCCTATTTTGTCTATAGCCGTCAAATTCAATGCCTACTACTTATATATCTTACACCACACTCTAACCCCGTCTCACTCACAACATTGTTAGTATCATTACTATGTAGGTGAGTCATACCAGATCGCCGTCCCCGGCCCATCACAAACACTTCAGTAAAGTTGGTGTGTGCGCCCCGCTCCCCACCATGCGCCACATGTTCTTCCATGCCTTAACGTCGACTCTCTCCACTTGTCACACCTGAATCGCTGCCACGCCACCTGCCCTTTCTATAGTGGAGACTCGGCGAGCCTAGACCCTAAACCATGAATCCAAACCCCGTATTCGCCGCCGGCATGTACAAAGAAGGAAGAATTCGCCACTCCTAGAGCAGAGATCTACACGGCCGACAAAATGGTGAGAAACCCAACTGAAAAAAAAACAAGATCGGCAACAACGCGGTGTGGAGCACAAGGTGGCAAGACAAACCAAAATGGAAGGTAGCCGGCGGATTCAAGGTGAAGGCTCGGGGTGGCAACCCCCACCATCCACCCTTTTCTTTCTCGTTCCTCACCGAAACCCATATAAACCCGAGGTCGAAGGAATATGTATTTGACATTAAGAAAGCAGTAGCAATAAACTAAACGATCATATGCTATGCTAACGGATGGGTCTTGTCCATCACATCATTCTCCTAATGATGTGATCCCGTTATCAAATGACAACTCATGTCTATGCCCAGGAAACCTTAACCATCTTTTGATCAACAAGCTAGTCTAGTAGAGGCTCACTAGGGACACGGTATTTGTTTATGTATCCATACATGTATTTAAGTTTCTGGTTGATACAATTCTAGCATGAATAATAAACCTTTATCATGATTAAGGAAATATAATAATAACCACTTTATTTTTGACTCTAGGGCATATTTCCAACATGTCCACCACACATAGACACCAAAGAGTGGATTTCATAGATTATCATTCTTGTTCTGCAATCACCACCATCACCATACATATTAGTGTGGATCTAAAGGACTATAAAAGTAAAACACGAAAACTATATACTATCAACATGATAAACCATATTACAATACTAAGCATATCACCCATGACATAATGTACATTGTTCCATTGAAGTTAAAAGTTATATGTTGTGCCTCGTAATTCTATGCATTATATGTCAAATATATAGAATTATGGTAAATAGATATGTCTATATGATGAGGTTGTGTTCTAAATTTGTATCCATTTCGTGAATTAATGTCAACATCAAAATACTACTCTCTATACTTCTAAAAATGGAGGTAATTAATGGATGCCATTTTAGATAGAAGTAAAAGTTATGTGTGTTGCGACTATAATTATTGATGTTGTGGAACGATTTTAAAGATCGCAATTGTCGATTAATGGTTGTCACAAATAACACTATGCATCGATTGCAACAAAAAAAAGAGAAAACATAATGTGTCATTGACATGTTCGTGGGCCCTCATTTGTCATCTTCACAATGAAGAACTACTGTTACTATAACCATCTATCACTATCTTCACACTCAAAGGGGATGCCCTAGACCGGGGACGGTTTCTTCTCTCACTTTCCTCGCGCTCCCTACACGGCACAAAAGGAGGATCTATTTCCCTTCTTCCAGCGCCGGTGGCGAGGCCGTGGTCTTTCCCTCCCTCTGTCTGCTGCTCTGGCAGCGGGAGGGTTGGGGAGCCCCAGTGCCTCATCGTCGGCTTGTAGATAGGATAGGGCTAGGTCTCGTGGCACAACGGCTTTGATGGTGACAGCGGCGGCGTACTGCTAAATAAAGGTGTTGCGACGACCAGTGGCGGAGCTTAGTGGATATCAAGCTGTGCCATCGCCCCCCCCCCTACCCAGGAGATTTGTTCATATTATCATAAGTAATTGCCCATAGATTCATAGAAATCTAGCCTAAACCTGATGTTAGTTCCCCCCCCCCAGCCCATTTGCCCCTCCTAAGATGTGTCCCAAGCTCTGCCACTGGCGACGACGGCGTTGTTCGTGGCGGCGTCAAAGAGTCGATGGCATGTATTCCTCAATGGTCGCTTGGATCAACGAGATTGGTTTCTTTTGGTTTGGTCCGGGAATTGTCGTTCTCTTTGACTGTTGCTGTGATGACCTCAGCGGAACAAATGGCTTGGTGGTCGACAACATGCATCCCCTGTGTTGTTTTTCGACTTTATCTGATGAAGAAGGTGGTGACGGTGTCTAGCAGGAAGCATGGGGATGTTCCCCGGCCAACGTGCCACATCGGATATGGTTCTGTCGCTTGCGACGGATTATTTCATTGGCTCATAAAGCGGCTTTTGTCGCGATGGTGCTCCTCTAAACCAGGGTGTGAAAGTTCTTCGTCTCCTTCCAATTTGGCGATGATTCAACGACGACAGAGGTCGGAGGCGGTTGATGGTTGTTCTTTGTGAAGTGACCCTCTAAGGCTTGGTTGTATTTTGAATTTTAGCGGGTGTCCCTTTTTCAGTCATACCGAGATATGTGTCCTCGCTTTATCTAGAATTGTGCTATTGTGATGTTATAATCGTGATTTGTTATTATGAACACGTAGTTACCTTAAAAAAGGGATGCTCTAAATCTCTACCATCTAGGCAACCCCCCCCCCCCCGGCAACCCCCCCCCCCCCCTTTTAAAAACTACACACACGGTGCTTTACGGGGCCGCAGCGAACCCCTTCCAACTTACTGCTAAACTCCCTCCTGATTTTTATGGGGTGGGTCCGTTTCACCTCTTTTTCCCAATCACAACTTTTCACGTCAGCACGTCCGTGAAATCCTTCTGTCTGCGTGGCAAAGCTCCCCCCTGCCATTTCGAAGGCAACTGCCCTCAGGTCAAAAACCCCGCATCCGCTACTCACAGAAGGTGATCTCATCCCTGTTTTGTTTTGTCTATAGCCATCAAATTTAATGCCTACTACTTATATATCTTACACCACACTCTAACCCCGTCCCACTCGCAACATTGTTAATATCATTACTATGTAGGTGAGTCATACCCGGTCGCCGTCCCTGGTCCGTCACAAACACTTCAGTGAAGTTGGTGCGTGCGCCCTGCTCCCCGCCATGCGCCACATGTTCTTCCATGCCTTGACGTCGACTCTCTTCACTTGTCACATCTGAATCGCTGCCACGCTACCCCGCCCTTTCTATAGTGGAGGTTCGGCGAGCCTAGACCCTAGACCGTGAATCCAAACCCCGTATTGGCCGCCGGCAGATACAAAGAAGGAAGAACCCACCCACTCCTAGAGCAGAGATCTACACGGCCGACAAAAAGATGAGAAACCCAACTGAAAAAAAAAAACAAGATCGGCAGCAACGCGGGGTGGAGCACAAGGTGGCAGGCCAAATAGAAATGGAAGGTAGCCGGCGGATTCAAGGCGAAGGCCCGGGATGGCAACTACCACCATGCATGCACCCTTTTCTTTCCCGTTCCTAGCCGAAACCCATATAAATACGCCGCCACCCTCCCAGGAACGCCGTCATTTGTCTCTTTCATTCCTCCTCTCCTCGCCAGCTCGCCGAGACTGAGTGGCCGCGCCTGGAACACGTCGCCGGCGAGTTGGCGAGCGCGCCCATCGCGCGTGGGATAGACCTGGTAAAGCAAGATGGCGCGCCCTCCCGTCTCTCCGTGCCCTCTCTCTTGCTGCACGCTCATGCCTCTCTCTCGTGCTCTCACCACAGGACAGTCCAAGGCAGTACGAACACGCAGGGGACAGTCGATCGAGGCGCCGTCCGTCTCGATCGCCGGCGGTACGTGGCCAGCACCCCGATCGAGCGAGGCTCTGTCACCGATCGAGCGAGTAAGCAAAGACTTGTCGGTCCCTCCCTCCTCCCTCGCTTCTTCCATTTTCCTTCTATATCTGCATGGCCCTTCCACGTCGAGATGCCGTGTTTGTTTCCTTGTTCGTCTCTTGCTCTGCTCCGGCCGATCATGCGCGGCTGTTCCGCCAGCTCTCCAGGCCGATCCCGACGGGGCTACATATCGTGCAGAATGGTGTGATCTCGCTCCTGTCCTGTATGTAGATCTGCAGTACCAGCAGAATTACATATACAGATAAAAAAAGGAATTACAGGTCGATCTATACATCCTCAAGAGAAGAATTACATATCATCTACAGTAGCTAGTGAGTTTGGAATTGCCAGGGGCATTTGAATTTTGACAAGTCTCGTACGTGTGCGACGCGCTGAGGTCTGCATGCCTGAAGTGTGTTACACCGATCACGCGCTGGTCCTATCGCCGTGAAGTCTACTATTATTCGTATTCACATATAATTTGCCTTCTGTGGGACATGCATGCACGGCAGGTATACACCCAAGGGGCATATCTTTTTCAATCCTATAATAAATTTATTCAAGATTGCAATCCCGTACTACATTATTTTGCCCAGTTATTGCTATATTTCGAAATCTAGTACTCCCTCTGTTTTTATATAGTCCGCATATTAGTTTTGGTCAAAGTCAAGCTTTGTAAGTTTTGACTAAGTTTATAAACAAAAATATTAATATATACAATAAAAAATCAATACCACTAGATTTATTATTGAATGTACTTTCACATCATATAGATTTGTTATGGTAAATGTTTATATATTTTTCTATAAACTTGGTCAAACTTTACAAAGTTTGATTTCGGTCAAACCTAATATGCAGACTAAATAAAAATAGAGGGAGTAATAAATTGAAAGGGCCCTGGTTGCATATCGCCCCGGCCGAGAGCGGCCGCAATAGCTCGACGTGTCAGTAAATGCTACCGTAACTCTACTCCTTTTGCTATTCTTGAATGATGATTACCCTTTTTAGTTTTGCTAAAGCATATCAAAATGTGTTCTAAATATTGCACATCTAAGTTCAATGACATTAATTTTATGCTAAGATTCATGCAAGCATTTTTTTATCTTTTTTTAATTGATTGAGTTATTTAGATGTGTGATAACTAAGGCATATATAAATGTGTCTTAAACAAATCTTTATCCTTTAGAGTGGTTGCCAATTGGTAACTGCTTGGCAGCTTTTTTGGATATCATTAACTAATTAATTGCTTGCATGCATGGTCCAGCCCGTGCTTGCTTTTGGATCCCTTGTTTTCAGGATTTCTTTCCCCTCTCTTTTCGGGTGAGATCAGCTCGGCCGTTTCCACTTCTCGTTGCTCAGTCATGCTTTGGAAGGTACATACTCTACTCCGTTTAAGAATTAAGATTCTTGCCTCAAGTTGATTAATCACATATGCATGTGCACACTGCTTCTTCTTTTTTAGAGAGAGAGAGGGGCATGTGCACACTTGGCTTGGCTCTGTGCATTGAACTCGAGAGCTTTGTCCGGTTAACCGTGATGCCATTTATCAAAAAAGACTTTTGCCCTATTTTATATATAAAGCGATGATCAACAGCATCCGGTACAAAGTCACGCCCCACAACACACCGTGATGCCATTTCGTTGCTCATCAGCGACGAATTCATTTTTGCTTTTCTTTTCTATTTTTGTAAAATATAAATAACACGGAGGGTGGGGGAGAGGGGGTCAGGAATTTGCCACTTGGATATATTTCCAAAAGGGGCAGCCCTCAAATGTTCACAACAAAGGTAAAGTGAATCACAAAAAAAAAGAGAAATCGGAGGGGGGGGTACCAAGGCAAGCAATCCAGCGGTGTGCTGCACGGTTGTCTTTCCGACATGCTTCGTGGTGGCGGTGGTGGTTGCACCTCTTGGTCGTATGGGCAGCAAGGGATTTAGCGGCGGGAGGCTCTGGCCTGCTCTGGCGGTACCCAGATCTGGTGTAGTTGGGCTTGCTCTGGTTGCAGTGGTGAAGATGAAAGAATAGAGTGCAGAGGATAGGAAGCACATTCTTCGGAATCCTCTACCCCCCCCCCCCCGAAGGGCGACACGGGTGGCGTTCCCATCCGCTACCTCTGGCGCTCCTTCCTTCTCCATCCTCTTCCTCGCCGCCGCCGGTCAGCGCCCCTAAGTAAAGCCGCAGTGGTGTGGAGGAGGTCGCTCGTTCCTCTTCTCGTTGCTCAAACAGTTGAGTTGTTGTCACGGCTCTCGAGAATTGATCAAGCACAGAGTCATGCTTTGGAAGGTACATACTCTACTCGGTTTAAGAATTAAGATCCTTGTCTCAAGTAGATTAATTGCATATGCATGTGCACCATTCTTCTTATTATTATTTGAGAGAGAGAAAGGGACATGTGCACTCTTGGCTTGGCTCTACGCGTTGATATTTGAGAGTTTTGTCCGGTTAGGTGTGATGCCATTTCGTTGCTCGTGAGTGATAAACAATCCGATCAAACTTTTCTGTTTCAGTTTTGCTTTCCTTTTCTATTTTTGTAAGGAAAAAATCAAAGCCGAGGGAGAGGGGGGGATCCGAGCATTTCCCACCTGAATATATTTCCAAAAGGAGGCAGATCTCAAATGTTTACAAAGAAGGTAAATGGAATCACCCAAAGAGAAAAAAGAGAAATCAAAGGCATCGGGGGGGGGGGGGGTCCGAAGGCGAGCAACGAGCAATCCGGCCGCCTGCTTCAGGATGATAGGCAGTCGACAGATGTGAGCGCCAAGAGTAGCATCATCCCGGCATGCCTTCCAAAGTAGAGGGAGAGAGAGGGTGTGAGGCCTCTAAACCCCAAGACCACCCCATTGTGGTGCTTCTAGAGTTGCCAACAACACAAGATGGTGAAGGCATTGGTAGTGTCGGGGCTGACAGCGGTTGGCACGTACATGAGGTGGAGATTTTGCACTTCGGCGCTTTTTCAAGAACAACAATCCCAACCGAGTTCTAGAACCACGAAGCAGACATGCACCGGAAGATCAGGTGATCGACAGTTTCATGGGGTTCATGGTAGAGGGGGCACACCATGCCTTCCAGGGCGACAATCCTATTTGTTTACTTGTAAGAAAAATCCAGTTTGATCCCCTTTCCCTTCCCGGGCCGCTCGCTCGGGAGGCTCTGGAGGTGCCAAACCTAGCGCCGAGAAGCCCCCGCCTCCATGAGATCCCCTTGCCACCGCCGCCGACGGCAGCGGCGGCGCCTGGCCCACAAAGTCGACGAGTGTGGTCGGCGCGCCCCGACATGCCTTCCTCGTGCGGGGGAGGGCGTCAAGCGGGCAGTGCGAGTGAGTTCTTCCGGTGCGGCGGAGCATAGCGAGGTGCACGTGTGGGGCACAGCGAGGTGCGCAGTGGGGCACAGTGAGGAGCGCAGGCACGACGGAGCGCGGCGGTGCACGACGTGGAGCATAGTGGAGGAGCACAGGCGTGGGGGTGCCGTCCAATTGGAGCCGACATGGGTGACGGCGGAGGCGACGCCGCTCGGACATAGAGAGGCACAACGACTCTCGACCAGGTGTTACCGCGCGAGCAGCGGCCGGACCTCGCTGCAGTGTTTGGACGAGCGGTGGTGGCCTCCTGGTGGCACTGGCGCAGGTGCTAAAGGAGAGGGCTTGGACCGGATCTGGGGCTCTAAGCCGCAACCGCTATGCTTCTGCCAGCCAGGAGTTGGTGGGTTGGGTACTGCATGAGGTCGAGATTTGTTCTGGTGTTGCGGGGTCTTGGTCGTGCCGGAGGTGGAAGGTGAGCTGTGTGACGGAGGTTGTGCGGTGTGTCGGTGTTCCACGACGTTCTGATCACATTGGCGAGGTGCTGCGGCGGTGGCGGAGTAACCCAACATGGACAGTGGCCTCAATACAGTGGGGATGGTTGGAAGTGCGCGACATTACAGATGAAAATCTTTGCCCATCTTCGGCCGGTGCTAGCGGCGACGGCGCCTGTGGGTGTCGTTTCCCTCCTTCAAGGCGTCGCGGAGGTGTGTCGGCATGCCCTCTTGCTTGGGTTGTTGTCTCCGGGCGAAAGCCTAGGCCCCTTTTCGGATCGGCGATGGCGGTGTCTCTGATATGGTGACTGTTGAGAGCCTCGTGTGGGGAGACATGGTTTGGAGGTTTTGTGTTGCGGCTCTTCTATGCTTGCCGCTGGTCCAGGTAGATCTTCATCGGCACAATGTACGCCGTTGCCGGTGAGTCAAAGACGATAACTTGCTTGGGTCTATCTGAATCCCGCCATCCACTCGCCATCTCCTTTTAGGCATTCTAGGGTGGTTGGTGCGTCAGGAAGGGAGGCCCGGTTGTAGTTGTTGCTCTTTGAGGTGACTGGTGTTGGTCGAGACGCGACTTTGTTGTTTTGCTCAGGGCACACTCTCTGCGTTGCGTTGTAATGTCTGTGGTGGTTGATCTTAAACTTAAATTGTATGTAAAGCCATTTGTAGAACCAGACATCAATCTAATGGCAGGGTTGAAGTATACCTGGCCATACCTCGGGCCGGGCCGGGCTTCGGGCCAGGCCTAGCCAAACTTGACGCAAAAAACCCAGGCCCGAGCCCGGTCCGGCCGGCCATCGGGCCTGTTTTCTGGGCTCGAGCCCAGCCCAAACATGTAAAAGCCCGTCGGGCTCCGGGCCAGCCCGGCCCGACCTTCAGAAAAATGCAAAAACGACGGGCCCGGGCCTGGCCCGGCCCGGCTATCAGGCACAAAATCTAGGCCCGAGCCCGGCCCGGGAGCAGCGCCAGGCCGGGCCAGGTCGGGCTTTTTCGGGTCAGGCTGGCCGGGCCGGGCTTCCCATGGCCAGGTATAGGTTCAAGTGACACATCCTCAGTGAGTGAACTTTCCGTATATACGGGTCTTCTGGAGGTCGTTTCAATATAAAGCCATTTTATTTGCTCAAAAAATATAAAGCCAATTTACAGTTAAAATGATTTTAACACGGCGGAGCAGTGACCCCCCTACCCACCGCCAAGATAGAAGTTTGTGCGTTCCAGTCCCGCCACCACCACCGCCACCCCTACCCGCCGCCATAGCTCACCGTGAGCTTCGCCGGTCAGGATTCCGCACTGCGTAAACGCCAAGTAGCCGGCCGTTCGCCGCCGGCCCGCAGATCGATGGAGGCCTCTCGCTGTAGCTCGAGGGACGCGACGCTGCAGCTTCCCGTCGCGCTCTTATCCGTTCCCGCCGTCGCCCCCTCGCCGCGCGCCGACCTCTGCCTGTCCCTCGTCATCGCCCCGGCCCTGGCGGCTCCCTTTCCCCGTCTGGTGCCTCCGCGATCACCAGGACCGTCGAGGCCAACACCTCGGGTCGGGGGTGACGACTGACGGCGAGGAACGTCATGACGTGCCGGACGATTGCCGGTGAGCCCAGCTGCGAGGTGAAAGAGAACCGGGCAGCATTGCCGGAGAAGAGGGAGAAGGAAAGAGCTGTGATGGATTGTCCGCCGCCGCCCACAACCTGTTCGATGTATTGGCTGTGTGTGGATGTGAAAACAACAGCCAAGGAAGGGCATTTCGCTACAAATGTGAAATGTAAAATGAACATTTTGACCCTGACAGAGTAGCATATTCAGGTAAGTGTTGCAAATGGCATGACATATCTGGACAGTTTGTACAAGAGCAATCTTGCACGTGCAATTTCTTTGGAAGTTGGCGATGGTATTTAGAATTACATTGGCATGTATCCAGATTCCCCTTGCCTGGGACTCTTAATCTTACATAGTAATTTCTTATTTCTTATTTAGCATATGTATATACCAATCTAGAACACCAGCTTAAGCTTTGTTGAATCACCTTCTGCTTTGTTGAATCCACGATCGTCTATTGGCTCATGGAAGATGCCCTGATTAGTTTTTTCTGCCAAGTGCTCCTTCCGTTTCTAAATATAAGACTTTTTAGAGACTTCAATAAGGACTACATTCAGATGTATATAGGCATATTTTAGAGTGTAAATTCACTCATTTTGCTTTGTATGTAGTTGGTATTGGAATCTCTAAAAGGGCTTATATTTAGGAACGGAGGGGATATTTTTTAGCACCTTATTTCATTTGTTTGCCTGCAAGATTTATTGGTTTGATGTATTGTCATTGTTCAAAACTCTGTTACCTCAGCACTGATACTTACTCTTGATTGTCCCCTCCTTTTCCAGGATAGCCTCTACCTGTTGGTCCAACTTCTCTGTATTATCCGTATATCTGCATCGCCGGAATCTGATAAAAGGAATCTATTTGCTCTGAGGAATGCAATTCCTCAAGGGAAAGGCTTTCTCCATGACTGGTTTGATCCAAAAACTCCTCCATGCAGCTGGTCAGGTATAACTTGTGCGGGAGACGCGGTTGTGGCCATAGATCTGTCCCATGTGCCACTCTATGTCCCCTTTCCGTCATGCATCGGGACATTCCAGTTGCTTGTTCGGTTAAAGGTCAGTGGATGTCAGTTCAATGGTGAGCTCCCAGAAGTTGTGGGAAATTTGCGGCAGCTCCAGTACCTAGACCTGAGCAATAATCAGCTCGCTGGCCCCCTACCAGTTTCACTATTTGACTTGAAGATGCTTAAAGAACTGGTGCTTGACAAAAACTGCCTTTCCGGACAACTGAGCCCTGCCATTGGTCAGCTTCAGCACCTCACTAAGCTATCCATGTCCATGAATTCCATCTCTGGAAGCCTTCCTCCAGAGCTGGGAACCTTGCAGAACCTGGAGTTTCTGAACCTTAACAGGAACACATTCAGTGGGTCGTTACCGGCAGCTTTCAGTAATCTGACCCGGCTCTCATACCTTGCCGCAAGCAATAACAGCCTCACTGGATCAATATTTCCTGGAATAGGCACATTGGTGAACCTCAGGAGACTTGTTTTGTCGTCAAACGGTTTGACTGGGCCAATTCCTGAGGAGATTGGTCAACTAGAAAACCTGGAAGTTATAAATTTAATGAACAATGGTTTCACTGAAAGCATTCCAGAAGAGATTGGTCACCTGAAGCGGCTAAAAGTGCTTAAACTCTCCAACTGCAAGTTCAATGGTGCCATACCTCGGTCAATCGGTGGTCTTGAAAGCTTGATGACTCTTGATATATCAGGGAACAACTTCACTGCTGAACTCCCAACATCTGTCGGTGAACTGAGCAATCTAATTAAATTGTTAGCAGTTCGTGCAGGGCTCACTGGGGCCATACCGAAAGAACTTGGTAACTGCAAGAAGATTACTGTTATAGACCTGTCCTTCAATCATTTTACTGGCTCTATCCCTGAAGAACTTGCAGAGTTAGAAGCTATTATCAGCTTTAAAGCGGAAGGTAACAGACTGTCGGGTCACATTCCAGATTGGCTTCAAAACTGGGGGAATATTAAGTCCATATCGTTGGTGAACAACATGTTCAGTGGGCCTCTGCCATTGCTGCCTTTGCAGCATTTGGTTGAATTCTCTGCCGGAAAGAACCTGCTCTCAGGCCCTATCCCTGCCGGGGTGTGTCAAGCTATCTCTCTGCGGTCACTCAACTTGTATAGTAACAATCTGACAGGGAGTATCAAGGAGACATTCAAAGGATGCAGGAACCTCACTATACTGAGTTTGCAAGTTAACCAGCTCTGTAGTGAGATACCAGAATACTTGGCTGAGCTACCGCTAGTAAGCCTGGATCTCACCCAGAACAATTTCACGGGGTCTCTGCCTGACAAGTTCTGGGAGTCATCAACTGTTCAGGAACTCTATCTCAGTGACAATAACCTCACCGGCATGATCCCTGAGAGCATTGCCGAACTTTCCCACTTGAAGATTCTGCGGATTGACAATAACTACTTGGAAGGACCAATTCCACGGTCGGTCGGCACTCTAAAGAGTCTGATAACATTGTCTCTGCGTTGCAATATGTTGTCTGGGAACATCCCGGTAGAGCTCTTCAACTGCACAAACCTCGTCACGCTAGACCTGAGCTATAACAGTCTGACCGGACACATCCCAAGGGAGATATCACGCTTGACACTGCTTAATAGTTTGGCTTTGTCTAATAATCAGCTGTCAGGCACTATCCCTTCCGAGATCTGTGTGGGATTCTCGCACGCGTCTCACGTTGATTTGAGATTTTATCAGCACCAACGACTTCTTGACCTGTCATACAACCAATTGACTGGTCAGATCCCAACAACGATCAAGGATTGTGCTGTAGTGGCGGAACTATACCTGCAAGGCAACTTGTTGAATGGAACTATTCCTGCAGAGCTTGGCGAGCTGATGGGTCTTGCAACCATTGACCTGTCTTTCAATGCATTAGTAGGACATATGCTTCCTTGGTCTGCGCCATCTGTACAACTTCAGGGCCTTTCTCTGTCTAATAACCGCCTGAATGGATCCATTCCTGCTGAGATAGGCCACATTCTTCCTGCAATTTATAAGCTGAACTTGTCGGGTAACACGCTTACTGGCAATCTACCCCAGTCTTTGCTCTGCAACCATCACCTAAGCCGTCTGGATGTCAGTAACAACAACCTCTCTGGAGAAATCCTATTCTCCTGTCCCGATGGGGATGAAGGATCCGCGAGTGCCCTGAACACGTTCAATGCAAGCAATAACCATTTCTCAGGGAGCCTCGATGTGTCTATCTCCAACTTCACAGGGCTGACCTCTCTTGATATCCACAGCAATAGCCTCAATGGGAGCCTGCCTTCAGCTGTCTGCAATGTTACCACTTTGAACTATCTTGACTTATCAAGCAACGATTTCAGTGGCACCATCCCATGTGGTATATGTGATATGTTTAACCTTGTGTTTGCCAACTTCTCTGGTAACCACATCGTTGGCACGTACAACTTAGCGGACTGTGCTGCTAATAACATCAATCACAAGGCGGCTCATCCATCTTATCAAGTTTCACTAGCGGCAATCGTCTGTGGCATTACGATCATTATCATTCTATTGGTTCTTCTGGGGGTTTACTTGAGACGGAGACTATTGAAGAGAAGGTCCTCGTGGGCTCTTGTACCTGCGAGCAAGACCATGGTGACCTCCGAGGAAACCTTAAGGAGCAAACTCCTAGGGAAGAAGTCACGGGAACCTCTGAGTATCAACCTCGCGACATTTGAGCACTCACTGATGAGGGTCGCCGCAGATGATATCTTGAAAGCCACTGAGAATTTCAGTAATCTACACATCATAGGCGACGGTGGCTTTGGCACTGTCTACAGGGCAGCACTCTTCGGAGGCCGGCAAGTTGCTGTCAAGAGGCTGCACGGTGGCCACCAGCTCCAGGACAACCGTGAATTCCAAGCTGAGATAGAGACCATTGGGAAGGTGAAACACCCAAACCTTGTTCCCCTCCTTGGCTACTGCGCTTCCGGCGATGAGCGGTTCCTGATCTACGAGTACATGGAGCACGGGTGCCTCGAGGCATGGCTGAGGAAGAACCGGACTGACGCAGCCTACTCGCTGGGATGGCCAGACCGTCTTAAGATATGCCTTGGCTCTGCCAAGGGCCTGGCGTTCCTGCACCACGGCTTCGTGCCCCATATCATCCACCGGGACATGAAATCGAGCAACATCCTGCTGGACTGGGACCTGGAGCCGAGGGTCTCCGACTTCGGCCTCGCGAGGATCATCAGCGCGTGCGAGACCCATGTCAGCACCAACCTCGCCGGCACGCTCGGCTACATCCCCCCGGAGTACGGGCTGTCGATGCGATGCACCGCAAGGGGCGACGTCTACAGCTTCGGCGTCGTCATGCTAGAGCTGCTGACCGGGCAGGAGCCAACGGGGCAGGAGGTGGATGAAGGCGGCGGAAGCCTCGTCGGCTGGGTGCAGTGGATGGTGGCGCGCCGCCGCGAGAAGGAGGTGTTCGATCCCTGCCTCCTGCCGGCTTCGGGCGCGTGCAGGCAGCAGATGGCGCGCGTGCTCGCCATCGCCCGGGGCTGCACCGCTGACGACCCGTGGGCGAGGCCGACCATGCTGGAGGTGGTGAAGGGCCTGAAAGCGACACAGATGATGGAAAGCACGCCTCCGGCGACGACGACACTCTCCAGAGCGGGCCTCCGGTGGTGACAGGCTCTCTCCAGGGAGGACATGTGATCCAATGATAAACCCTTTTTGCGAGAGATAACCTTTCTTCTTTTCATTTCATTTCTGAAAGGCGATAGCCCAATCGTTGTAAGCTTGTATCAGCGGAGTAAGCTTCAGTTATCTGGAGAATGTGACGAGTCGCTGCAGCAACGGTGCTGCTGAAGTGCTGATCAAGCTGCGTACATGTATCCTCAAATAATGCTGTGGCTCTTCTTTTGAGTTTTTAGCTGGTTACAAGATATATATGCACCGTCTCCTTGATCTGGCAGTTTATATGTATGGCGAGCTCGGGATATGCAATGCCTGGGAGCGTTTCCATACGCGGTGTGTTGGTTGCTTCATACTGTATATACTACTAGAACCCGAAAAAAAAAAAGGAAAAAAAAAAGAGGAGTTCAGCTCCAAGACATTATACTGGACGTGCAAATAGGCAATGTTTTCTTTCACTTGTGTCAAATGCGTGGATGTATGTCGTAGGGGTCTAGAGTTGCTGAGATGCTGTTTTCAAGAACAAGTACTAGTACAATGCTGAACCTGAGGGGTATAATTCAGAACTTGTCTTTGTGACTTTGCACTGGCAGGTTGTATTATTCCCTGAGTCTGAAGTCCAGAGCTGCTTCGATCGGCAAGCGAGCAAACATAAATGGAAGCCGTTTGCTTCGAGTGACGCGTCCTTTTGCAAATGTTTCTGTCCACACAATGAACTGAAAGTGGCAGAGGCGAAATTCTGGTTCGAGTCCTTATAGTTATAGTTTTTTAGTAGTGATCTCTGTTCATGGAGATCACGAGGCCACCGATACCCTCTGTGGTACCGTGGTACGGTGGGATAGAAGAGTGGCATGTGGGCTTCTCTCAAAAGAGAAAAACTTTCACACCGCTGGCAAATTCCACCGTCTCTCCTGCTTGAATATCGTTCAATCCATAAACATGTGCGATCCCATCTCCAACTGAGACCACTCGATCGATCTCATCCACTTGAAAGTTCTTGTAAAACTTGGTCATTCTACTTTCTAATAGAGTTGTGAGTTCTGCATATCCGAGTATTATATCATGTTTGGAGCATGGAATCAAGCCATAGACAACGATCGGTCATCCAATCAACCAGATAGCTGTCAAAAGCACTGAAACAAAAAGGTACTCCCTCCGTTCCTAAATATTTGTCTTTCTAGACATTTCAAACAGACTACAATATACGGATGTATGTAGACATATTTTAGAGTGTAGATACACTCATTTTGCTCCGTATGTAGTCACTTGTTGAAATCTCTAGAAAGACAAATATTTAGGAACGGAGGGAGTATATGTATATCTATTGTTACCTATGTTTATATTTGTCAAACGTACAAAAAAATATTCATCATCATCACTTCTTTACATCTCCTATGTATATGCACATTTATGGCATACTGGCAACAACACCAAGCACATAGCTTTTTCCCAGCTTGCAAATTTCCACGGGAGCTCATCTGGCTACACATGCATCAGATGATCCTTTTCCTCCTTAAACCACATCAATGGATCGACGAGCCATACTATATTATGGTTATGATTTCATTGAAGAGCGCGTGCAGTCCCAGCTTCACTCCACTTCTTGCCTCAGCAAGTAGCAAGATTTCTTGTGTGCGTCAACTTCTTTGCATTGCTGAAACCTCTCAGTAAGTAAACCTTATCGGCAGGAATACGTGTAAGATATCAACATTCCCAGCTATCTGTCGGAGGCGATGGCTTCTTCGATCCTCCTAATGACGATGCTGAGACCATGTCCGCTTTCAAGTGCTTTGACGGCAGCTCTATGTGCTTTCTTGTGCCACTTCAGGAGGTTGTAAGACTGCATCACTGACCAGCGAGCTCTATTTGCCATCTGGTGATAAGCAACGAAAGATACTCATGGACTGTTTTTGGTTTATTAAGACGAAGGTAAGAAGAGACACATCAGAAGAAGAATATAGACCTGTGCGACAGAAAGCGGAGGATCGAGCAGAACACACAAACTCCTGAATAAATTCTCGTCATTTTCTCCTCCTTCTGCCTCCCCGTATACAAGTGCTTCTGCGGCGATTCCAGCAAACAGAATCATGCAGTATCTGCAATTACGATCTCGCTTCAGTACAGAAGAGACGATGTCCAACAACTCCAAGTGTCGAAATCGAAACATAACACCTGGTTACATACCTGTCAAATGCTGTACTAGACAGATGACCCTCACCAAGTTCTTTCTCCATTTTTGCGTCCCAGAACTGTGTTCCTGCCTGCAGAGGTGTGACATTACACATCTTGAGATCTCTATGAAAAGCATATCTCAGATCCTTAAGGATTTTTTGACACATTGTGCCACAATCTGCACAAAGAAAAACAAGGAAGTCTAATCCTATATTCTTACTCTTACGAGCACTGGCGGAGCCACCTCCTGGCAACCCTGGGCAGCTGGCTGGGCTCGGCTGGCAAGCCTCCCTTAGAAACATTTTTTTTAGTCGAAACAGTGCTGTGTTTGAGGTTGAAGATGACTAATGTTTGGGCAAAAGTTCACTACCATAGCAATGCACATGAAATTATTCATGATGTAGCACACAGCGAGCAATCTGGTTCTATGTTTAAGCTAGATTATGAGAAGGCCTGATAGAGTAAATAGAGAATTTATTAATTCTATGATGCACCAGAGGGGCTTTGGTGCTAAATGGATGAATTTGATACAATCCTTGCTCTATAAAGGTCAATAGCAACTTCTTTGAAGCTGGTCAACCCTATCTCTCCTTTACTATTTAACCTAGTAACTGAGTGTTCACTAGAATGCTGATGAAATCTGCTAGGCATGGTTTAATATCTGGTTTGAAAAAAAAAATCTGCCATGATCCTTAAGCGGATCCTCTCTTGCTTGGAACAAATATCCATCACAAGTGTGAACTTATGCCTATCAACATCGATGCTGATTAAGGCCAAACTTATGCCCAAACCTTATGTTGCAGATTAGGGGAATTTCCTATGAAGTATCTTGGAGTTCCCTTGCACTATAACAAACTTAGAAAGGAGGACTTGCAATCTGTCATTGATAGTGAGAAATTAGTTCTTATTCAATCCTGGTAAGCAAATATTCCTATTTACATGATGAGTATCATTAAATTCCCTATGAAGTATCTTGAAAATGGGCTATAGCTCTCATAAATTCTCAGATGGCATACTGCTTCTGGATATGAGCCATCATAAATATCATCCAACCCATTGGTATCTGTTGACACAGGAAAAAAAGAATTTGGAGCCCATTGGTATCTGTTGATACAGGAAAACAATAATTTGGTGGTTTAGGGGTACAGATATGAGCATGTGTCTTCTAGACCTTGGGTTAAAAGATACTCCCTCCGTCCCATAATGTAAGACGTTTTTTCACACTACACTAGTGTCAAAAAACGTCTTACATTATGAGACGGAGGGAGTACCATTTAAATGACAACAAACTCTAGAAACAGATAATTGTTTTGCAAGTATAGAACTCAGGACCCAAACTTATTTGCCTGTCCTACCAATGATATCTCTCCCTTTTGGAGGAGGGTGTCTTATGGGCTGCAAAAGCTGGTATGATGGGATATCAGTGGAAGGTTGGAAATGTCAAAAAGGTGAAGTTCTTGGAAGACCATTGGTTTGGCACCTCAAGTCTTGCTATTCAATTCTAGGAGTTGTATGGGCATAATATTTCCCTGACATCTAGGATTGGGTGCAATATAAAAGATACTTTTAGAAGATGTGTAGATCAGAATCGGCTCAACAAACAGTTTGATGTGATTCATATTGCTAATTCGCTTCAGATTAATGAGTATGATGATGCTATTATCTGGAAGTTTGAATCAAAAGGGATGTACTCTGCTAGTTAATTTTACACTATCATCAACTTTAAGGGAGTTATGCCTGTACATGTTCCTGCTGTTTGGAAGCTAAGCTGTCCCACCAAAAATCCACATTTTCCCAGGCTCCTAAATAGAGACAATTTAAATAAAAGACAGAATGTGCCTGATCTACCTTGGCCGGAACCTGCGAGAATGAAAGAAATCCCTCCTCGACTCCATCCAGGCCCTAGACCTCCGGGCCGACTCCACGGGCCTTACCTCGGAGGAGTGGCTACTCCGGTACGATCTTGAGGATCAGCTCATGGTCATATATACGGATGAGGAGGCCTACTGGCGTCTGCGGGGCACACAAAATTGGGTCCTCAAGGGGGACGCCAATACGGCATATTTTCAGGCCATTGCCAATGGCCGGCGGCGCCCGAACACCATCCCCTTGCTTTGGGACGGTGAGACCCTCCTGCGGCGACTGGAGGACATCCGGACCCATGTCGACGGCTTCTATAAGGCCCTATTCTCAGCCTCCCCTCGGGGAGGAGTTGCTCTGGCCCACGACATCTAGCCTGAGCACATGTGCGTTTCCGCGGCAGATAATGCAGCCCTCACGGCTCCGTTCTCGGAGGAGGAGGTCTGGGCTGCCATCAAGGGCATGAACCTGACGTCCACTCCGGGGCCAGATGGCCTCCCTGTGAAGTTCTTCCAGACTTTCTGGAATGTCATTAAGCAAGGGGTCATGGCCCTTCTTGAGGAGTTTTTTGTGGGCTCCATCGACCTAGCCCGCCTTAATTATGGGATTATCACCCTCATCCACAAGGTGCCTGATGCCTTCGACATTCGCCAGTTCCGCCCGATCACGGTGATCAATGTGATCTTCCGAATCCTGGCAAAGGGGTACGCCAATAGGGTGACCCTCTTGCGGACCGCATCACCCACCCCGACCAGTCGGCCTTCATCCAGGGACGCTATATCCTGGATGGAGTCCTAGTCTTCCATGAGGCTCTCCATGAAGTTCGCTCCAAACACCTCAAGGCGGTCTTCCTGAAGCTGGACTTCCACAAGGGTTATGACATGGTCAGCTGGGCCTTCCTTCGGGAAGTTTTCCTCCGGAAGGGTTTCAATGATCGTTGGGTTACCAGGGTCATGCAGATGGTCTCCTCGGGCCGGACCGCCGTTAACATCAACGAGGAGATTGGACCCTACTTCCCCACCTTCTGTGGGGTGCGTTAGGGCGATCCTCTTTCCCCGTTCTTGTTTAACATGGTGGTCGATGCGCTCGCCTCCATCCTCGATAAGGCTAAAGAGGCGGGCCACCTCCGCGGGATAGTCCCGCACCTGGTGGGAGGGAATGGCGTATCCGTCCTACAGTATGCGGATGACACCATCACCATGGTGGAAGGCTCCGAGAACGACATCACGAACCTGAAGTTCCTCCTCCTCTGCTTCCAACAAATGTCAGGGCTCAAGATTAACTTTGACAAGAGCAAGGTTATGGTGTTGGGCTACTCCCCCTCCGAGAGCCAAAGCATCGCTGACCGCCTTAATTGCAAGTTGGGTGCCTTCCCCACGACCTACCTGTGGATACCGCGGGATCAAGACGGGCTTGGGATCATGTCATCCAAACGCATGAACATTGCCCTGCTGACTCGCTGGCTGTGGCAGATTGCGAATGGGGAAGGGGGCCTTTGTCTACGCATGATTCAGAATAAATACCTGCATGGCCAGCCGCTCGCCTTCTGTCAGTGGTCTGGTTGCTCTCAGTTCTGGCAATCTCTAATATAGTTGCTCCCGGTCCTCCGCATCGGGACCTCCATCTCGGTGGGGTCTGGAGCGTCCACCCTCTTCTGGTTCGACCGGTGGGCCGGGGACCGCCCTTTCGCGGCCCGTTTCCCGGATTTGTTCGCCATCGCGGTCGAACCTAGGATCTCTGTCGAGGTGGCCCTTATTGACTTAGGGCGCCTCGTGTTCCGGCGGCCTTTCGGGCCCCCGGACCTCCTCGCCTGGCAGGACCTTCTAGCATGCATCGCCCTACATGAGCCTAACGTGGAGCACGCGAACGACCGCTTCTCATGGCATCTAGAGCCGTCAAGTAGCTTCTCCACTACATCCATGTACCAGGCCATCGCAACGACACCCGGACCTGAGCCTCTCGTGGTGATTTGGTCGATCCGTCTACCGCTGAAAATCCGGATCTTCCTGTGGCAATGGATCAGAGGTCGGGTCCCCTCCGGTGTGGAAGTGCTCAAGCGGAATGGCCCGGGAGATGGGATGTGTCCGCTCTATGGGACAGAAGAAGACTCGAAACACATCTTCTCTTGCGTATCCGCACAATTCCTATGGAGTTGCCTCCGCGAAGCGGTGGGTGGTAGTTGGTGCCACAACAACTTCCCCAACCTCTTCGCCAAACTCCAGGCTTCACCGCCAGCTGTCCGCCACACTAGGTGGCTGACTATTGGGGTCCTTGCCTGGACACTGTGGACGGTCTGAAATAAGCTTGTGATCCAGCGTGTGCCTCTAGGACGTGCTACTGACGTTGTGTTCAAAATGTGTGGTTATTTGCAGCTTTGGTGGCCGCTTAGCCGCCCCCGGGACCGAGATGCCATCACCACCATCATCGCTGATCTTCACGCGATGGCTCTCCGCTTGGCGCCGCCGCTTCCTCCTCCGCCACCAGAGCCGGATTAGATCCTCACATTCTGTGCCGCCACTTGTTTTTCATTTTTGGGCTTGTTGAGTTGTGCCCTCAGCAGAACCTGTTTGTACCTTGTGTTGTGCTACTTCGTGTGCGGGGTGTGGGTGCGTGTGTTTGCTGTGTGACCTTTGTTGGACCTTGTGGCTTCGGAGGTTTGCTTTATATATAAAGCAGGGCAAAAGCCTTTTCCGGTATCATGTGTACTCTGTTCTGAAGCTGAGGCATGCATGCTTGGAAAGTGATTTCTCATTTCACTGGACTTCCAGGCATTGCTAACTTACTTTGAGGCTGGAGCCTGTTTGTGGATAAGTAATACAACCATAAAGTAGCAAATGACGTTATGGGGGTTGTGGAAGCTTCATAATCATATTTGCTTTAATCAGCACATATTTGTCCGGAATGCGGGTGAGTTGGTGGAAAATTGCTGCATTTCTTTCAGTGGCGGCTCCTGTGCTCGGAGGGTGCAAGAGAGCAGATAGACAGAGCGGTTCCATCCTGAGTCTCTGAAGATGGAGTTCCCATGGCCGCAGCATGCTAATTCTGAAGCCTGGGAAGGTACTATGGCCAGTCTTGTGCGCTGGGCCGCTGGCTGGAAGCCACCTCGCTGAAATTCGTGGAGAATGAGATGATGCTTCATGTCGTCCCCAACATCTGAGTGCAATCTGGGGTTCTGGTCGTGTGGATGTCTTTTGTTATCTCCTTGTAACACGGTTAATAGATGTACAAGACGTTCTCTGAACTTTTTATTTACTTCTTTTGTTTTGCTGGGGTAACGCTTCTGTTATTCCCCCGTGGACTGGTGATGTAAAACCTGAACCGATTTGGTTTCGTGGTCAATGGAACTGGGGCGGGGGCCTATTCTTTTAAAACTACCATAGCCACAGTTAGGCTTTGCCCAGGCTCCAAAGGCTGGCTAGCTCAGCCACTTCTTACAAGACATATTTCTTTAGTCTTGGCTACTACATACCAACTTGGTGAGGTTTATTAGCCTTCTAGATCAGCAAATACTTCTAAAACTGCATCTAAATCCAACTTGAAAACAAAATACTTGTGCATACTTTCTTAATAATGTATGCAGGAACATGGGCAGATTGAACTCAGTCACACCACTTGCTAGTGATGGCAGTAGAACATTTGTTACTTGTAACTTGTAAGTAAACTTAACTCAAAATTTTGAGAAGGCGGGATGATGTATTGAAACGACAGAAATTACACTACTTCATCAGATAATAAACATAAAAAAAACAACTAGCACAACATACATATAATAAAAGAAAAAAATAGTAAAGGTGGTACCTGGCCTTGAATGCCCATCCGCAGTGCCACAAAAGGATCCAGGATGACTCCTCGTATGGGGCAGCCCATTAGATAAGCTAGACACAGGTTCATGAAAGTAAGATGTGTTAGGGTAAAAACTAGTCTCAGAAGTCAGATGCTATACAAATAGCCATTGTTCCAAATATTGGCCACTTAATCGCTACTCGGTGGGTCACCGAATAGCCGATTAACTGGTTTATCGGCCAATTAACTGGCCAATTCGCCTATATTATCCCTTATCGTCACCTGACCGATATGGTACCAGTTACCGATATCCTGAACAATGCAAATAGCAGACTGCAAAACTAACAAATAAAAGCTACCATCCCAAAGTTGGATCGATACAGGACTTGAGACCATAAAACAGTGTGAGACATTGAAGGAAAGAAATACCAGTAAGAAGATGTCCGGCTTCATGTACAAGGACTCTGCGCTTGTATGGAGGCCAGAAACATGAGATTTGTGCAGCACAAGTACCACCAAGAAAAAGTGCATCTCCGGTTGCTAACGCCAATATCGCAGCCAAGTTAGGCCGTACATCCACTCCTTGGGTTAGTAGAAAAGATGCACCGCCAAAAAAAGTAGCCAGAACATAACGAGAATTTCCTGAGAGACCCCACTTCTTTGGTGCAAGCTTTGCAGCTGAGAAAAGTAAAACATGAAGAAGATAAGGGCTACATAAGAAGGTGAAGTCCTAAATTGGTGCATTATCCTATTTCACATATCCACTGGTAAGACAAGGAGTGTTGCAGTATGAGTTTGAAAAAGAATGCCACTTCAATGTTTGAATAAGGAAGAACACAGATGAAAGAAAGGGAATATTGCCTCAATTTTCACCTTCCAGGCCTGTCATCTCCTTTAAAATTGTCGGCGTAACTTCTCTCGGTCCCTCCAGAACTGCAGCAAAAAGGGTATAAAATATCTCTTGACCTAAATGAAAACTATCAGTGCATTGCTGTAAATACAGAGCAAGCCAAGTGCAAAATTTCAGGGCGTTCCTTGACTGAATCAGTATAGTGAAACACTTTCAGATCAGTTCACAGCTTCGCATTCTACATAGCTTATACAAGCTAGAATGCTGGATTTTACCATGAACCCCGCAGACCTCATCGAACATTGCTAACAGCTAACAAACCGAATTCTACACCAAGTACAAATTTGAAGGCAGTTTGGCAACTGGGATACTAATTTTGGATAAAATGGCCCTCAAACCCATTCAATTATCACGCAAAAAATGGGACAATTAACGAGAGATCGGCGTTTACCTATGTTCTTGCACTTGCCGAAGTTGGCGAGGACCCCGCGGTCGGAGAGGAACTGGTACGCCCGGCCGACGAGCCGCATGTCATCTGCGTCGATGCAGGTGTCCAGCACCTCCCAGTCCCGCCCCGGCGACAGGGGGAGAGCCACCTGCGTAGCCGCATTCCTGGCCGCTTCCGGATAAGACGCGGGCTCCACGGACTGCAGGAAGCGGAGCGCGCGGGAGAGGTCCTTGCTCTCGACGGCGTCCTCGAACTCGCTCCACTCCCTGAGGGAGCCCGCGCGGAGGCGGGTCCCGGGGCGCGGCGGGCGGGACGGGAAGGGGAGGAAGCGCTTAGAGGAGGGGGGAGCCGGCTGGGAGGCGGAGAGGGCCGCGGTGGAGGTGAGCGGCGAGGAGCAAGAGGTGGACGCCATTGGTGCGGTCACGGAGGTGGGTTGCTCTGCTTCGCTGTGACCGTCGTGGCGTCGCCCGCTGCCGGTCGTCAGGCCTGTCCGGTATGACTGAATTTTTTTAGTGGTAAGACAAAATTGTATTCATCAAACTCCACATAAAATGGGATACAAGTTAGGTCATGAGGTTGGCCAAATCAAACATGATCCCATGATCCAGTCTAAAAGCATACCGAATACTTCGCTAACTTATGTGCTTCATAATTCACAACACGACATTCGAAAGAAAAGTTAAAAGTGAAAAAAGCTACTTGGGATTTAATTTCGTCGATAATAGCTTCATAGCTTTCCTTCAACCCTTAAGGCTACCGCATTCACCGCTAGTTGTGAGTCAGATGATATAGCGACATTTTGTAGATGCAGATCCGCTGCTAACGCAAGTGCCTCCCGATATGCGATCACCTCAAACGTGGTCGGATCATGTGAAACGTCAATCACCAATCCCGAGCTTCCCTAATAATTCCCTCTGTTGTCTCTGCATACTGCTACAGCCGAGCCTCTTTTTACTAGTTGGACTCCCACGATGACATGGATCTTACTGAACTCCGGGGGTGGAGCTCTTGGTCTTGATGGTGGTACACTGGGTGGAACAAGCGCTGCTCGAATTAGAGTCCACCCTCCTTCCTTGATCATGTCAAGATCTTCGATATAATGATTGATGAAGCCTTGTACCGCATGCGGGCTATGAAAGATGCCCTCATGAATAGCTTTCCTTTTAGCTGCCCATATAGCCACAAAGTAATAGAAAGTTTTACAAGGAGGTCATGCGGCAATGTTTCCATGCGCGTGAACAGTCATTGCTTCGCATTCGGTTGGGTAGTGGATGATATCTTTTGTGCCAGCTCCTCATTAACTAATGCCGAGGTACACCTGGACATTGTGTAATCGACCAATGAATGCCTCCACGAATCCGGTGCTCCACAGATGCCGCACGCGCTCGAATTGGTCATGCGCTGGTGAGCCCTGACATCTTTAGTGGGGATCGAATGTTTCGATAAACGCCAACGGAACACTCTAACCTTGCCTGGAACCTGGACCTTCCACAAAGTTTTCCATGCCTTCTTCTCTTTGGTCGTTGAAAGTGCAACTAATCCCTAAATGGTTTTGGTAATTCATAACAACAGATATATCATTGATCTAATGCTTATTGAAAATAGATTTCAGAAAAGATCAATGATTGGCATGGCAAGGACATGAGATTGTGGACCCCTCAAAATGTTAAAGACATGGATTGGCAAAGCCTCAAGACTCTGCATTTTCTACATTTTTTGTTAAATGGTCCAAGATCGCATTGAGTCCATAGGAAAGTCAATACTATTAAAAGGGGATGCGGTTTTGATCATGACTCAATTACTCAAGTGCTTAGTGATATTGCTCCAAAAATCCTCAAACGCCTTCTCCAAATCACATATGTCCAAACCCTAAAATTTCATCTCGGTCCCACTAAAAAGATTTATGCCGGACCCACCAAGTTGATCCTACACACTGCCAAAGCCAAATCCTAAAATTTCGGTCTCACCGAGTTGTTGTGGCCAAGTTTCTATAAGCCAATTTGTTCATTTTGGAATCACCGAGTTGAACTGATCGGAACTATCGAAACAAAGTCCTGCCTAGGTTATCACATTTCGGTCTGTCTGAGATTTCCACTTCGGTCCCACCAAAAAGCCAAACATTCATATCTTTTACACAGGTCGGTCTCAACGAGATTTTGCTCCGGTGTCACCGAGCTGAGTCAAAAGTGTGTAACGGTTGGATTTTGGGTGAAGGCTGTAAATACCCCTCCACCCCCACCTACTCTGGGAGGAAGCGCTTGGAGGAGGGGGAGGCCGACTGAGAAGCGAAGAGGGCCACGGTGGAGGTGAGCGGCAAGGAGCAAGAGGTGGTTGCCATTGGTGTGGTCGCGGTGGTGGGTTGCTCTGCTTCGTTGTGACTGTCGTGGCGTCGCCCGCTGACGGTTGTCAGGCATGTTAGGTATGATTGAATGTTTTTGTTTTTTAAACGGCCCACCGTATCCCCACGAGCAAACCTGGTCAAGTGGGCCGGCACGGCCTGACCCTCCACTAAACATGCCTGGCAGCACGATCCAGGGCGGTTTGTTCATAAATGGGTTGCCGTGATGGCACGTGTGCTGCACTATCAGGCCCAGATATGGCATAGATTTTAAACGTGCCGGCCGGCCGGTCTGTAATGGGCTGTTTGGTCCTAATAGGCCATTACGGCCCAATTACTTAAAAAATCTGAAAATCTGAAAAAATACATGAAACTCAAAACCTGAGGCAAAGTTTATGTGGAATAAATCTTGAGCTTTCTTAGTGGCTGCCTCATTAAAAAAATTCATCATTAGGAAGGAAAAGGAGTACAAAGCCATGCACTAGATTACAAAAGGATAAAAAATTACAAAGCGTACAACTGTTCTTCCTCTTCTTCAGTGGTAAGATTTTTGAACTTGGCTTTCTGTCTTGTTTGTAAATGCTGGAAGATAACCATATAAGCCAAAACTTAACTATGTCATTATAGATAAGTTCCAAGTAAAGTCATAGAAAACCAAGATTCATTTTCTAAAGGGAAGTGCAGACCAACATCTCACCAAAATCATGACTTCACGAGAAATGAACTAGTTTCAGAACAGAAGCCAAACAACTCAGGATCAGGCAATAGATATTTAAGCATGGACCTCAGTTAACAAATAGGATCTGAAATCACTTGGGTGAAGCTTTCATGAATTATTAGCCCAGCTCACCCAAAACCAAAAAAAAAATAAACAAAATAAAATAAAGAGGCTACATGTGGTGCCCAACTATTAAGCCAAAATCATTCAATGAAAAGAAGTCATCCTTGTGAAATATCAGAAGCGTCTCACCTCCCATGGGAGGCCGCGTAGTGCTATATTGATTGATCGGGGCTTATCCCGTCTAACGCATACATTGTTCTGTTACAGCCGTGGTTGGCAAGGAGAGAATAAAGAGGTAAGAAAAGCAACAGTGAAAAGTAAATAAGCTAGAGGTAGACGATGAGCGAACGCAAGCCATCCGATCTTCTTTTCCGTCATTGATCCCCAGCCGTTCATTATCTGAACCGGTACAGTTAACTGAAGACTAAAACACCTAGCAAGTTCAGTCACAATGCCCCGTTGTGAGCGCGATCTTGTCTTCAAGAAGCTGAAGGTTGACGGCGCCATGCTTTGACTGTCTTCTTGAAAAAGGCTGGGAATGTATGCTTCATGAAATCCACGTCTTCCCAAGTTGCGTCATCCAGAGGAAAATTCAGCTGGCTAATGTGGAACACTGGGTGGATACCCACGTTTGCAGCTGCAGGTGATATGCCACAGTGCCCACATGATACAGTACTCGAAATGGTCCGAAGAACTTCCTTTGCAGCTTGATGTGAGAGTGAAGGCCGAAAGCATATGGCTGAAGCTTCCAAGTAAATCATGTCAACTACTGCGCTTCATCGTTGACAGCAGTTGTCAGTGTTGACAGCAGTGCCTACCATCGAGAACTCACTGATTTGTCGCTGTGGATATCCATATAAGGCCTCAAAAGGAGTCTCTTGGAGAGACGAATGAAAAGAACTGTTGTACAGTATTCAGCCATGGGTAAATGCTGAACCCGTTTCTTCGAATCAGTAGAAACCAGGCAGCAAAGGTAATTTCAATACACTCGTTCACATGTTCAAGTTGCAAGATCAGTCTGACAATGTCGCATTCTCCATTGGAGATGCATTTTGATGTATGAGTTCCATATCAAGAAAGACTTTTTCCAAAGATGTTTCCAGCTAATTAAAACAAGTCAAAACTGGAACAAAACCATATAAGCCAAAGCTTACCTGCATCATAAACCAAGATTCATTTTTTTAAAGAAAAGCCAACAAAGTGTAGACCAGCATCTCAATCAAATAGTTTCAGAATAGAAGCCAAACAACCATAAGGATCAGCCAATAGATACTTAAGAAATGGACCTCAATCAACAAACAAGATTTGAAATCATTTGTGTGAAGCTTTCACTGATTAGTACTCAAGCCCACACAGACCCAAAAATAAAATAAAATAAAGAGGCTTCATGTTGTGCTCCAGCTAAGCATTACAAATTCAACTGATCTAAGTCCAATTGTTAAGCCAAAATCATTCAAGGAAAAGAAGTCATCCAATTTTAGCAAAAGAACCAATATTAAAGCACCGTGTCACATGCTGAGTATCAAGGCACAATGAACATAAATTTGTTCTTAACAGTTCAAGATGGAAAAAGAAGGACAGCAAGAGCTTGAATAGCGAAAACAAACTGCTAACCATCGACAGGGAAAATGCTCTCAGGTTATTATTATACTCCCTCTTCTAGTTCTGGAAAAGTTATTGGTTTAGGCATGGGTTTAATTAACTTTTTCCAAACTTTGACTCACTATATTTCATAATATTTTTGGATTGGAAATGTGAAAACAATGTGTAGGTTTATCTCATAAAGTACTTTCAAAAAAATATTGTCTCGAAGAACTTTACAGTAATGATGTATAATAAAAATAAAGGTTATCTCTCATAAAGTATTTTAAAGAAGTACGTATAGATTTGAAGAGTTTTATAGTTAACGAAAATAAGCAGTAAAAGTTGCATTATGGGGGCTTCTTCAGAACTAGACTAGAGGGAGTATGTTCATCATTGAGCAACACACACATATTGTGGTGCTTCCCGATCAACCTAAAGCCTATTTTTATTCACAAAAAAAAAACTAAAGCCTATTTAAAAGGTGTATACCATCCAATTTAAGAGATAATTTTTAATTCTGGAAAACTTAGTGGTTTTGATTTACGTTTTGTTAGTGTAAATAAACAGAAATTACTATGTAAAAGAGGGGGAGAGGTGGTAGATCTTACCATTGTGTGTTACCTGATCTGACTGGAGCTAATGAGGGTTCCCAAATCCGACACCGAACCATCTTGCAGTTAACAGCTGAAGGATATTGTCTTTAACCTCGCAGTATCTTTGGGCCCAGCCTTTTGGTTCGGTGTCATCAACTGCTAAGCCAGGAGCCCGGTCCTTTGAGTCGAGGTTGATCGGATCTTTCCAATCAGCCACATAAGCGGACACGCGCCTCTTGAACTTGACTTTGAACTCCGACCAAGCTTGGTATTTGTAGTGGTTAACACGTGCGAACGCAGTCCAGATATGTAACGCCCCGAGACCAATGTGCCAGATGTCCGTCAGTTATTCACTGTCGTTGTCATATTATTTTCTTATGTGTTGCATCTTGTCATGTCATCATGTGCATTGCATCATCATGTTTTTGAAACTTGTTTTCGCCCGGATTCTCCCAGTTCCTTCTGTTGTCCGTTCTGAGCTCAGACACACTTGCACGCGTCCGCGGCACGTCCGAAATATTATTTTATAAATGGCCGGAAAATGTTCTCGGAATGGGATGAGAGTTGACGTGTGATCTTATTATAGTGTAGATAGACCGCCTGTCAAGTTTCATCGCATTCGAAGTTCGTTTGACGCCCCAACGGATAATTATAGCGGCAATATAGCCGGTCTAACATCGGACGTTTTCGGTTCTCCGAAAACAGTCGCCGGGCCTCTCTCTCTTCTCTTCTCTCAGCCTGAGGCCTTCTGCACAGTCCACTACCTACCGCCGGGCCTAGCCTAAGCTCTCTCATCAGCCCGTGGCCCTCCTCGCGCGCGCGCCCGAAAAGCTGTCCCGTACCCGACCCGGGCAGTCGTCACCGTTGGTTCCGGATCATCCCAAAACATCTCTAAAATATCTTCGGTTATTTGTTTGGTCCATCTAACCTATTTTATCTCGATCATCCAATTTTAATCGGATGATCCAAACTCCCCTCTTCTCTATATGTAGTCCAACCTCATGCCTATTTTGGACTAAACCTAGCACTAGCCCTCCATTCCCGTGCAGCCGCCGCCGCCCCTTGTTTTCCGCGCCTGGCCAGCCCACAGCCGCCACCTCGCACCACCAGATCCACCACACCACAGCCAACTAACTTGTTGCAGCTCCCCACCGTTGATCTAGAGCGTCAGATTCAGATCGAACGGCCCCCGTCGCCCCAGTTCATCCCGCAAAGGCTCTGGATCCAGCAGTCCCGTGCAGCGCTGCAAGGCCCGAGCGCCTCGTCTCCTCCCGTGCCTCCGTCCAGGACGGATCGGGAGCAGCACCTCCCTACGCCAACTCGCCGGAGCAGAGCACCTCTCTACCTCGCGCCCCTCCTCTTTTCCTTTCCCCGTTGCGGTCTCCTTCCTCTCACGTCTCCCTCTCTCCCGTTCTACAGGAGCCACCGCCGCCAGGGAACCCCGCCATGGACGCCCGTCGAGCCGCCCCTAAGCTTCGTCCGCACCGCCGTTTCCTGGATCCGCCCGTCTTCGCTGTCTCCGGCGCTGCCGGAGCCCCAAGACCCCTCCGCCAAGACCCGTCGTGGCCGCTGTCATGCCCCGCCGCCGCTTCCTGGTTCGACTGCCCGTGCGAGGAGACGACCAGGAGCAAGCCTAGCGCCCGCGTTGACTGCTCCACCACGTCGGCCCAGCGTCTCCAGCGAGGCCCAGCTGCGTGACCTACCGGCCTCCCTCCTCCACCGAGTGGGCCGAGGCCCATGGTGAGGCCAGTTGCGCGCCTAAGCCGGCCTGCCCGTGAGGCCGCCGCCAACCTCCCTCACTAACTGGGCTTGGCCCATGGTGAGCGCCCAGTCCGCCCAGTTTCAGCCTGCTGTGTTTTTTTCAGATCTGGGAATTTAGTTGTTATTCCAGAGAAAGCAGTTTTACAGAAAAGCCCTTCAAGTTCATGCACTTAATAACTAATTAACCGTGCACCGGATTAAAATGATCTTTATATGTAATATGTCTAGAATTTTGTCTAGTTTAATAATATGCAACTTTCACCCATGTTTAAGATGTTTAAAATGATGTTTGTTTAAATTTGTCCCTATGCCATGTTAAAATGATTTAATTCATAACTATTTAACTGTAGCTCCAAACCTAACAAACTTTATATGCATTTGGGGTAGAAAAATGCCTAGTTTAAAATGGTGTACTTGTTTTGCATGTTTATTAACTCTAAAATTATGTTTAGGGCAGAACAGTATCAAACCTAATATATGCATATGGGGATTTACCGGAATTGTTGTTCATTGCTTCCGGCCTCATTTAACCTTAACTAGATAGGTAGTTTTACTTTGCTTCACCCTCTTGCCATGTTTGACAACATTTAATATTGTTGGGTACATAACCAAGAGGGAACTAAATAATTGATGTGGTGTTCCGTCAATATGCAACCCGTTCCATATTGTGCTTCACTTAATTTGTAGGATTGCTTGTGCACTTTGCCATGCCATGCCTCTTTAAACCGGACATGCATCATACTTGATTGCGCATCGTGCCATGATTATATGATGGTTGTTTTACTATATTGTTTGCTTTCTTTCCGGTGTTGCTTCTTCGGATTGGTTCCGATAACGTCGCGTTTGTGAGGACCCGTTCGTCTACGTCCGTTTGTCTTCTTCATGGACTCGTTCTTCTTCCTTGCGGGATTTCAGGCAAGATGAACATACCCTCGAAATCACTTCTATCTTTGCTTGCTTAGTTGCTCGCTCTTTTGCTATGCCTATGCTGCGATACCTACCATTTGCTTATCATACCTCCCATATTGTTGAACCAAGCCTCTAACCCACCTTGTCCTAACAAACCGTTGTTTGGCTATATTACCGCTTTGCTCAGCCCCTCTTATAGCGTTGTTAGTTGCAGGTGAAGATTGAAGTTTGTTCCTTGTTGGAACATGGAGATGTTGTTCCTTGTTGGAACATGTTTACCTGTTGGGATATCACAATATATCTTATTTAATTAATGCATCTATATACTTGGTAAAGGGTGGAAGGCTCGGCCTTATGCCTGGCGTTTTGTTCCACTCTTGCCGCCTTAGTTTCCGTCATATCGGTGTTATGTTCCCGGATTTTGCGTTCCTTACGCGGTTGGGTAATAATGGGAACCCCTTGACAGTTCGCCTTGAATAAAACTCCTCCAGCAATGCCCAACCTTGGTTTTACCATTTGCACTAACAACCTACCACCTTCCCTTGGGTTCTGCAGACTCAAGGGTCATCTTTATTCTACCCCCCCGGGCCAGTGCTCCTCTGAGTGTTGGTCCGAACTGAGCTGCCTGCGGGGCCACCTCGGGGAAACTTGAGGGTTGGTTTTACTCGTAGCTAGTCTCATCTGAGTGTGCCCTGAGAAAGAGATATGTGCAGCTCCTATCGGGGTTTGTTGGCACATTCGGGCAGTGTTGCTGGATTTGTTTTAACCTGCCGAAATGTCTTGAAGAACCGGGATACCGATTCTAATCGGAATGTCTCGGGAGGAGGTCTATTCCTTCGTTGACCGTGAGAGCTTGTGATGGGCTAAGTTGGGACACCCCTGCAGGGATTTGAACTTTCGAAAGCCGTGCCCGCGGTTATGGGCAGATGGGAATTTGTTAATGTCCGATTGTAAAAAAACCTGAAGTTGACCTTAATTAAAATGCATCAACCGCGTGTGTTACCATGATGGTCTCTTTCCGGCGGAGTCCGGGAAGTGAACACGATATTGGAGTTATGCTTGACGTAGGTTGTTCTAGGATCACTTCTTGATCATAGATTTCTCGAACGTGCTTTGCCTTCTCTTCTCGCTCTCTTTTGCGAATATGTTAGCCACCATATATGCTAGTCGCTTGCTGCAGCTCCACCTCTTACCTTTACCTTACCCATAAGCTTAAATAGTCTTGATCGCGAGGGTGCGAGAATGCTGAGTCCCCGTGGCTCACAGATACTTCCAAAACTAGCTTGCAGGTGCCGTTGAACCGTGCAGATGACGCAACCAAGCTCAAGAGGAGCTCGATGAAGATCTTGTCCCTTGTGTTGTTTTCGTTCTAGTTGATCAGTAGTGGAGCCCAGTTGGGGTCGATCGGGGACCTTTGTTGCATTTGGTGTTCTTTTTTTATTTTGGTTCCGTAGTCGAACCCTGATTGTATTTAGATGATGTAATGCTTTATTCATGTATTTGTGTGAAGTGGCGATTGTAAGTCAACTATGTATCTTTTTTCCCTATTGTATTACATGGGTTGTGTGAAGATTATCTCACTTGCGACATTGCTTTCAATGCGGTTATGCCTCTAAGTCGTGCTTCGACACGTAGGAGATATAGCCGCATCGAAGACGTTACAAGATGCTTTTGAAAGTAGGCTTGAGCTTAAAATGATGGACCACATTCATGAGGGATGGTTCCACGGCGTCGAGGCGGACCAAGGATTTGTGCCGCTGCGGGCTCTTCAACCGGCAAGTGTAGCCCTGGCAGACCCCCTCCGGTGGATGTGCTGTTTGGCCCGAGGGGGCAAAATCATAACAAGCAAGGTATATTTGGCCAACGCTATCATCAACAGAAATAACGGGCTCTAGCAAAGATTTTGATGGCTTCTCTAATCCTGCCCAGCTTGTTGAGAAGATGAACTCATCAACATCTATGACAGCCATCCATTGGCACGAAGCTTGCTGTGTGGCCGCGCAATGAGACAGACCAGCTTCTTGGACCTTGGTCCAAGGCCATGGCACGGTTGTGATGTTGAGCCCGGAGGATAAGCTGCGCCACTAGGCCTGCCAAGTTGTCCTCGCTGCCATTATCATAGATAAAGAACTGATCCACCCCAATCGCACTATGGTAGAGTGCCCACTCCCTGAGAAACTTGGAGATGTTGCGTCCCATTGTGCAGGCGCAAATTGAACTCTTTTGAGGAGTCACCGAAGAAGATTCAGCTTGCTGTCGACGAAAGGTTGCAAGGGAGGGCATGGGATCCTCGCCGGTGACCCCTAGTGTGACAAGAACCTTGGTGCTTCCTCCTGACTTGACAGGTGTCGGCGGCGAGGGGCAGCGAGTAACTTGCTGTACTGAGGTGATTGCCGGTGTAGTTGCCAGCATGGTATCGGCGCCGTCGCTGTAGCGATACAGGCACTGAAGGCCTTGGCGGCGGCTGATTCCCTTAGCGAAGACGAGCACGTCGCCTCCGTCCAGATGAATCTGGAGCAGCTGCGGCGGCCGAGGAGGTGGAGGAGTGGAGTAAGAGCGGCGCTTGGAGCTGCTGGAAGCTCTGCGCTGGGTCGGGAAGGCGGCAGACGTATGCGTGAAGTCCGGACGCCGGCAGCATCCCGAGCGGTCTCGCCGGGGAGGAAGCCCCGCCCTGGAAGGCGCAGATGGCGTCGCCGGTAGGCTCAGCGTCGTCCAGGATCAGGACCTCCTGGTCGGGAAGGAGGACCGCATCCGCGTCCTGCTGCGGCGGCGATTGGCTGGCGCGGAGGCGGAGGGGCAGAAGGCGCCGCGCGAGGCTGTCATCGCTGAGGCGGAAGGGCGAGTATTGGGATTGCGGGGACGGCGACGGAGAAAAGTCGGCAGCGAACGGGAAGGGCGGGGGCGCCGGACTGTCGGCGACGAGCGGGAAGGGGGCGCCGAGGCCGAGGGGCAGCGAGAAGACCGGGCGGCCCGAGTAGGCGTTGTGGCCTCCGCTTCCGGCTAACAGCAGGAGAGCTCCGACTGAGACGCCGCCGACGATGCGGCGCAGCCGGCTGCAGCGGCGGTGTCGCGGCATATTGGATTCGGCGGGAGCACGGCGGGAGCTTGATTTCGCGGGAGAAGGAGCGTGATTTGGCGGGAGCTCGAAGGCGAAAGATTGAGATTTCGCGGGAGCAGGGAGCAGAGCTTCGATTGCTGGGTTGCGACCGAGAAGACGGTCTCGGTCGATCGATCTGGGTTTAGGGTTTTCGACCCGACCCGAGCACGGATTGGTTTTTTTTTCCTCCCCGGGTCAGGCTGGCGGGCCGCTGGGTCGGTTCCACTTCCCGCGTCGGTCGGATTGGGCTCCACCACGTCATTACGATCAGGCACGCTGGATTTTGCGAAACGTGCTCTCTTTTCTTTTTTTTATAATGTAATAAAACGTGTTGCCTTCTCCAATTCCACGCCGAGCCTCAGGAGAGAGTTGTTAGGGTTAGAACATGTCTAGCAGATCCCGCGAACCGGTCCTGTCCGCTATAATAACTGCCGTTTTATGAGATCCATACTATATCCCCGGTCCGAACAGATATTTCAAATCGGGCCGCCCCGAAAAAGAATTTGTGGGATCCCGCATCCGCGAGCCCAATTCCTTCATATGTGCGGATTTCACCTGATTTTGTCGAATCCCCTTTCGGTTGTCGCGAACCCACTTCCGCCGGCTTCACCTCCCACCTCCCACCCCGTCGCCGCCGCCAATCCATCCTCTGACCTCGCTGTCCTTCCTCGCGGCGCTAGAATTCAGCCGAATGGCCGCCCCCTGGTGCGTCATACCATGTGTCGCCGCAGCTCTATATGCCCTGGCCTCCCACGGCCGCAACTCCTTCCGCTGCCGCTCCAATTCCTTCCGCCGCCGCTCCATGTGTTGCCTTCTAACTCCAAATCAATATCGAGCCCCCGGAGAGAGCGGTTAGGGTTAGCAAGGCGAAAAGGAGGCGATCGGGTCCTTTTGCGTTGAAGATGGCAAAGATGAAGGAGGCTATGCTAGCCAAGCATTGGGATGCAAAAGTGGCTATGGCCGAGGAGAAAGAGAAGCACAAAGAGGAGAAGTGTGAGAATAGGTGTGCCTTCGAGGAGCGCAAGCTCATCCTAGGGGAGAAAAAGAGGAAGGACAAGACGACCGCCGAGGAGGACCGGTTCATGATGATGAATCCGGAGGGCATGGATGCAATGGAAAGAGACTTTTGGGAGACGAAAAGAATGGAGATCATGCTCTAAAGAAAGATGGAGCTTCAAAAACTTATGGACGGTGGTGGTGTTGGGTTTGGTGGGTGTTTTTCTTTCGGCAATGTTGGTGGTGGCTTTGGCATGGGTGGTGTGGTGGTGTTGGCTTCGGCATGGTTGGTGGTGGTGGTGGTGCCAACTTCCACATTGGTGGTGGTTGCTTCGGCATGGGTGATGGTGGCTTCGGCCTGGGTGGTGGTGCTCACTCTCCTGTCCAAGTTCGTGAGGATGGTGGTGCGAGCTCTTCGGTTCAAGTTCGTGAAGATGGTGGTGCGAGCTCTCCAGTCAATGTGAATGATGGCGATGGTGGTGCGAGCTCTCTGGTCAATGTGGATGATGGCGATGGAGGTGCTAGGGGCGATGTTGGTGGTGATGTTCTTCACAACAATGAGAATGTTGCTTGATTTATCTATGTCATTTAAGTATCTTTTGTCTTGTTTTATCATGCATTCAT
Organism: Triticum urartu; assembly: GCF_003073215.2. NCBI lineage: Eukaryota > Viridiplantae > Streptophyta > Magnoliopsida > Poales > Poaceae > Triticum > Triticum urartu. Next base: position 363,826,776 of record NC_053027.1, on the reverse strand, counting down.
GAGCCTAAACTTGACACCTCGTATGTTGCGCATTGGATGCGACAAACTAGTATGATGATCAACTAGTGATATATATATATATATATATATATATATATACACACACACACTAGCAAAAAGACCTGTGCGTTGTAACGGGAGAGACAATTGTATCTGCAAAATGCATTTGCAGTCAAGCTGAATTTAATCTTTACCGAGATATGTGGGAACAAAGTTTGCATATCTTTAATATGAACTAAATTTCTAAGTGAGTGACAAAAATAGGTTGAAAAATCAAGAGTTACACTAATAGAACTTTAAGAAAATAAACTCAAATCTGCAGTAGAGAAGTGCACTCGGGCAGTAACTTTTTCTCTTGAGGATTGCAATAAACATAGAATTTTTTTATATTTGATAGTACAAACGGAAAACTTCATATTTTGTGGTTGCAAGGTTGCATGATATTTTTTTCCGGATAAATCATGGTTCGCGAGTTCAGCTACAGAAATAAAAAAATTCTTTTCTAATTTGAGATGACTTTTAGTTGAAGTGCGGCACATAGAAAACATGCCCTGGCACCATGGGTGTAGTAACTGGTAAAGAAAACTTTGTACATGAGCTCCCACATTAAAAGGCCAAGGGTACATAATGACGGGCAAAAAGGGAACGTGTTTACCTCATATAGAGGTCTTGTACTCCTTGTGGTTTCTCTTAATTTCTAAAACTAAATTAAAATTAAAAAGAGGTAAACACTTTAGTTGAAGTGCGGCACATAGAAAACATGCCCTGACACCATGGGTGTAGTAACTGGTAAAGAAAACTTTGTACACGAGCCCCCACATTAAAAGGCCAAGGGTACATAATGACTGGCAAAAAGGGAACGTGTTTGCCTCATATAGAGGTCTTGTACTCCTTGTGGTTTCTCTTAGTTTCTAGAACTAAATTAAAATTAAAAAGGGGTGACGACTGGATTCAAACCCGCACCTCCTGGGTAGATGTGTGGCGCTCTAGCCACTAGGCTACAACATCTTTGCTGATGTTAAGCGAGATTCGCTAGCTGATAAACCAAATTTAGCGCAGCGACCTGCGATGGAAAAAACGAAACGTTTTTTCTGACTTATAGGTGGCATACTCGGTAATTTGTAGCAACTTTGGGGGTTAATTATATGACGTACGGGCAGAAGCAATAACCCTTTTATTATTAGGGTAGAGGTATATATATAGAAAGTCTATTAATAACCCAGGGTAAAGAATAAGTTATTCCTCCTTTCATTCCAACAATTTAGTTCCTCTCTGTCAGTAGTAGATTGTGTTCTGGTCTAAATTGATAAGCTATGTGGAGTTAGACGTGTGTTATATAGATCATGAAATCCATGCTTAGGTTCTTTCGTGTGCAGGTTACATTTTCTAGACATATAGGTAGCCAATTACTGGTTTCAGGACTACGTCATAGATTCGTGCATTGCACCATATCATTTCACTAGATGGTAAGTTGTGCGAAAAGAAGTTAAAAAGCTAATGATCATGGTGTTCAGTGTTATAGACTACAAGCATGCTAGAAAACAAATTCAGAACTAGCAAACAAAAGAATTGAGTTCGTCGCGATAACAATTTTCAGGAAACAATGGCTATTTCATATATATGATGGTGATTTTTTGGCGACTATTTCGGGGGAAAAAAACTTAGGCTATGTTTGGTAGCAAAGTATCAGAAAAAACAAAGTATCAAAAATTACAGTAATTTAATCAGTAGGCACACAATACCATAGTTTTAACTTAACAAAGTTTTTCTGGAGTATTCAGAATACAGACCACATGTTTGGCCACAGCACACAATGCTGTAAAATTTGCTGGCTAGCCGTTAATTAGGCAGTCGCATGCTGTAGTAGCGAGATGAAAAAATAGTGGATGGAAGTTGCACCGTGGTGTAGTACTAGAATATATGGATCGACTAGATTAACGATGATTAGCGGCAGCGACGGCGGCGGAGTAATTAGCAAATGGATAATGAGAAGTAGTAGAAGTAGGAGGAAATAAGGATTCATCCTTTGCAGATAGTTTTTGTAGGAAAATGCTAATCAATTTATTAGCAAATGGATAATGGGAACTAGTAGAACTGTACTAATCAATTTGTAGGAAAATACTCCTTTCATTTAAAACATTAGGCATATAGTTTTTGTAACTTTACTTTTAGATATGTTTTCTCTTGTATTCCCTCGTTTCTATACTCTCTTTCTCTCCCATATTTATTTATGGATGCTATGGTCATTTCACTGAACATCGTTTTTGTTCTGTGCCCTGTTTAATCCCCATTCTTGATCAAACATAGCTTATAAAAAAATGAAGGGTGATCTAGTTATTTTGTACACACAGTAATTAGTAAGTATTTGTGTTATGTGTGTACGTTGGTACTAGCAATTGCCGATGTGGTAGTTTGATAAATGAAGCTAGAAAACAGCTAGCGGTATCCAGCAAGGATAGGACAGGAGATGTCAAATTTATAAGTTTCCAAATGGCCGCCCAGAATGTGTAATAATCAAGATTGGCGAAATATTCAGTTTGCAGTACACATGTATCACAGCTCAAACATACCAATTACATGTGAATTGCGTTTCTTGTTCTGACATCATTGCATTTCATGATCCTCGGTATTTATTTCTATGCAATTACAACATTAGTTTGAATGGCAGCTGGATTTGGATTTATTGTTAGGCTTACTTTGTTTTTGTGTCCTATAAACAGGGTGAAGCTCGGCGAGAGAGGCCCTATAGTTTACAAATATTCGTGGAGCTCTCACAATGGCAGACAGAGAGAGGAGCTACTCCAGCATTGCACGGCTGACAGCAAGTGACTAATGCCCTAATCTTGTTGTGTAAATTAATGCAACTGGCGTTAACTTGTAGAGCATCATGTTGTTAGAATAGTTCTAAGGTCACCGTGTGATTTCGTTTACATTTTTGCTTGCTTGCCGGTGTACCAAACAAGATGGATGTAGCTTCTGCCGAGGTATGGACGAGGGGCGGGTCCGTTCCTCTGTTCCTGCTCTGTTCCCCTCCCCTAGGACATCAAGGTGCTCCCGCTACTGATTTCCCTGGGAGGATTCTTCGTCTGGGACTGCGATTCCGGTCGCTCTCTCGCTGCTTTCTTCCCCTCTCCATCTCCCTTGCCGCGCTACCTTGTGGTGGGTTGACCTAGATCTGTTTTGTTCGGGGCGATTAAGGGGCGATCTGTGCATCGCTACCCACCCTTGGCAATGGCAGACCGAGGCTCGAATTCCACCCTTGATGCGGCGGCTACTGGAGAGGCTGGGACCCTGGACTCCTTGGATCGACGCGCCCCCGCGCCTGCAACAAGGGATCCGGTGCCGACCCCCGCCCCGGTGCTCGGGGAGTTTGGTTCTGATTCTGCCCCTCGTGTGGTGGAGATGATGGAGCGCCTCCGTCTGACGGCGATTGAGGCGCAACCGGTCTTGGTGGATGATGAAGATGAGGTGGATCAGGTGGATCCGGGTCGTGCGCTGGTGGGGAAGGTGCTCTCCCCCAACGTCCTCCACATCAACACCATCCCATCGGCAATGAGGCCGGCGTGGGGAAATCCCCAAGGCTTGCTGTTCCATCCAGCAGGAGATAACCTGTTTGTGGCGGAGTTCGCCACCCCTGCAGACCGTGCTCGTGTTCTGGAAGGCTCGCCATGGATGGTGGGTCGCCATGCTGTCCTTTTCAAGGATTTTGATGCTGAAATTCAACCGACTCAGATGATCTTTGATCGACTGACCATATGGGCACGAATTATGGCCCTGCCTCCAAGACTGATGAAATCCAAGCTTGGTATGGAATTTGCAAAGTCGATTGGCAAGATTGTGCGTGTGGAGTCGGATGCCGATGGTCGCTGTTGGGGCCCCTACATGAGGGTTCGGGCCGAGGTTTTGGTTCAGGAACCAGTGGTAAGGTATGTTACTGTAACATCTGCCAAAACGAAGAGCACCGAAACATATTCAGTCATGTACGAGCGACTACCTTTCTTCTGCTTTTCATGTGGCCTGTTAGGTCACTCGTCGATGTTGTGCCCAACTCCGGGCGTCCGTGATGAAAATGGAGAGCTCCCCTATGCTGCCATGAAAGTGTGTGTTCCTGATGATCAACCAAAGCGGTCGGGGGGCTCAAAGTCCAGTTTTGCTTCTTCCTCGTCCGGCTTTTTTCAGAGAACCTCGGGACAGAAGACCTTTACTGCTGGTACTAGAATTTCTAATCCTAGCAGTCAAGCCAATAATGTTGCCAAGAATGATGTGGTCGATGAGACAGAGGTTTCCTCCCCAGCTAAGGGTGGTCCTGGCCGTGGTAGCTCATCCCGTGGAAGGGGGCGTGCCAGTTCTGCCCGTGGTCGTGGCCGAGGGAAGATTGGGGGCTCGGGCAAGGAATTGTTCCCGGTCTCTAAGTCAAAGAAAGGTATGTCCGGACAGAAACGCAAAACTGCTAAAGACACACCTGGTCAGCTCTCTGAAGGTACTACTTGCTCTGAAATCAATCAGCTTGCTATTGTTCTATCTGGCAATTCTGTTGGAGCTGCTCCTCCACTTGAAATGATTGGAGATATTGAGTCAGATAAGAAACAAAGGACTTCTCCTACCCGATCGGCGGATCCGGCGGTGGCTGCGGAGCAGCACCGCCAGATGCAATGAGTCTGTTATGCTGGAACTGTCGAGGCTTGGGGTCGGACTCGACGGTTGGCGAGCTTCGCTGGTTAGTGAAGCTTCACCGCCCCACCCTCCTCTTTCTCTCTGAGACAAAGATGAGGGATTCACGTGTCAGAAACTTTATGTGGTCTCTAGGTTTTACCGGGTGTTTGGCCGTTAATTCCGACGGCCTGAGTGGTGGTTTGGCTCTGTTTTGGACGGCGTCTGTTAATGTTTCTCTCAAGGGGAGCAATGCTTGATGTATTGATGTTCTTGTTACTTCGGAGGCGGGCTCAACTTGGCGTGCTACCTTTGTGTACGGCGAACCGAGGAGAGAGGATAGGCCACAATTCTGGGAGTTGCTGAAACGTTTGAAAGCTCAATGGCAAGGTCCTTGGATTGTATGTGGGGATTTCAATGAGGTTCTATCCTAGGACGAGCATTGTGGTCCCCGGGACAGATCTGAAGCTCAGATTTCAGCCTTTCGAGATTGTCTCATGGACTGTGAGTTGATGGATTTGGGTTTCTCCGGGCCTAAGTTTACGTGGTGTAATCGCCAAGACCCGGAGTGCCATGTGAAAGTCCGGCTTGATAGAGCAGTGGCCAATTCAGATTTTGTAAGGTTGCATGATGTTTGCGCTGTTGAACATGTGATCACCACCTCGTCTGATCATTATGCTATCTTGATCGAGCTTGCCGGGCAGCCCACCCAGAGGACACAACGGCCAGTGCAGCAAGGTTTTAAGTTCGAGGCTATGTGGTTGCGGGCAGCCGACTATAGAGAGCAGCTGGAACGTGCTTGGACTGAGGGGCGGAGTGGTGATTCTTCTCTGCAGGCGACATGGGACAATCTTCATCATGTCGCTGGGGCCCTTAAGTCCTGGAGTCGTGACACTTTTGGTTCTATCCGGCGTCAGATCAATAGACTGGAGCGACGACTTAAGTCCATCCGGTCTATGCCAGTCACGAACTCATCTTTGGCTGAGGAAAGATCTATTAAGACTCAATTATGTGAGTTATTTGAAAGAGAAGAAATCATGGCTCGTCAACGTTCGAGGGTGGACTGGTTGCGTGAGGGGGATCGCAACACTGAGTTCTTCCATGCTCGAGCTGCTGCCCGCAAGAGGACCAACAGAATCCAGCGTCTGGTCCGTGATGATGGGTCCTTTTGTGATACTCAACGAGAGATTAAAGGTTTGGTGCAACAATTCTATGAGAAACTTTTCACATCCGAACCTTGTGATGCAGCTGATGCAGTCCTGGATGCTATCCCTCAAAAGATTTCTTCTGAGATGAATGAGGATTTGAGTAAGCCCTACACTAACAAGGAAATCAAGGCTGCTCTATTCCAGATGGGTCCTACTAAAGCTCCTGGACCTGATGGTTTTCCAACCCTCTTCTATCAGAATCATTGGGACTTCTTGGGAGAGGAGATTTGTCGAGCCGTGAGATGCTTTCTGGATGGAAGCTCAATTCCGGAGGGTTTTTGTGACTCAGCGATCGTCCTTATTCCTAAAGTGACACGACCCATCTCTCTCAAAAAAAAGTGACACGACCCAAGCACCTGAAGAATTTCCGTCCAATTAGTCTATGTAATGTTCTTTACAAGATTGCCTCGAAGGTCTTGGCCAATCGTTTGAAGTTATTGCTCCCTGTTGTCATCTCTGAGTTTCAAAGTGCCTTCGTGCCTGGAAGATTGATCACTGACAACTCTCTTATTGCTTTTGAATCTCTTCACACCATCAGACATCAGCGAGCTAAACAACCCTTCTTTGCCTTGAAGATTGACATGACAAAAGCCTATGACCGTGTTGAGTGGAGTTTTCTTCATGGTTGCCTCTCCAGACTTGGTTTTAACCGTGCATGGATCAACTCAGTGATGAGGTGTGTAACCAATGTCCGCTATGCTGTAAGGGTTAACGGTGAGCTTACTGCACCTATTGCTCCATCGAGAGGAATTCGTCAGGGTGATCCTATCAGCCCCTATTTGTTTCTGCTCTGCACTGAAGGACTGTCAAGTCTGTTACTCCAAAAGGAGAGTTGTGGCGAGCTACATGGCATTAGGAACGGTCGTTCCGGTCCTCCTATCTCACATCTCCTGTTTGCCGATGACAGTATCTTCTTTGCTAGATCTGATGCTCGTAGCGTGGCTGCTCTGAAGACCACTCTGGAACTATATTGCTCTGGTTCTGGTCAGTTAATTAACAAGGACAAGTCCTCTTTACTCTTTGGTCGTGGTTGTTCGGAGACTGTTAAGCAAACAGTAAAGGCGAGTCTTGGGATATCTAACGAAGCCTTCAATGACACTTACCTTGGTATGCCTACCGAGGTTGGTAAATCCCCTACTAGTATCTTCAAGTTCTTGCCAGATAGGGCTTGGCGATGTGTTCATGGATGGTCCGATCGACCGGTCTCGCGAGCAGGGAAAGAAACACTACTGAAATCTATCATTCAGGCGATCCCTACTTTCATCATGAGCTGCTTTGAACTTCCTATGGCTATCTGCAGAAGGTTCAGACAAATTATTGCCGATGAGTGGTGGGGCAGAGAGGATGGGAAAAGGAAGATACACCGGAGATCATGGGATTGGTTCACAACGCCCAAGTCTTTTGGCGGGATGGGTTTTCGGGATTTGCACATCTTCAATTTGGCAATGCTAGGCAAACAAGGGTGGCGACTACTTACTGTTCCGGACTCCTTGTGTGCTCGTGTCTTAAAAGGCCGATATTTCCCTCACACGGATTTCTGGAATGCACCGGCTCCGCGTTCAGCTTCTGCCACTTGGCGCAGCATTCTTGCTGGCCGTGACCTGCTCAAGATGGGAGTTCAATGGGGAATTGGGGACGGCTGCCAGGTTCACATTACTTCTGACCACTGGATCCCTTCATCTCCGCCTTGTGTTCTCCAGCCGCTCTCTCCTATTCCTGCCAATGCTAAAGTTAAGTGCCTTATGTATGAGGAAAGCAGGTCCTGGAATGAAGCAACGCTGCGTGCCTTCTTTCGGAATGACGTCGCATGCGAGATTCTTCAGATCCCTATCTAAAAGCATGGTGAGGATTTTGTTCGACGGCCATTCACAAGATTCGGGGAATACACGGTGCGATCAGCCTACAATTTGGCTCGGTCTGCACACTTCCTGGAGTCTCATAGTTCAAAAGGAAAGGGTTTGAGTTCCAATTTTTCTTCCCAGGAAAAGGATTGGAGACTGCTATGGTCTATCAAAGCACCGGGCAAGATGAAAGTTGTCTTATGGCGCTTTGCGCACAATTGTTTACCATCTGGGGAACAACTTAAACGCCGCCAGGTACCCAATTCTAAACACTGCTGCTTTTGTGCTCGGTCTGAATATGTTGAGCATGCTCTGCTGTTTTGCCCACATGCCAGGGACGTGTGGGATATCATCAAAGAGGAATATAATTTCAGCTTGCACCGTGGCACTTTTCTGTCTCCAAGGCAATGGATTTTTGACTTCTTGGCAAGGTCGTCTGATCAGGTGCGTACTGTCCTAGTTGTGACCCTCTGGCATATTTGGGAGGCTCGAAACTTTGCGAGAAACAGTCCGAAGGCTCCCCATCCACGACGTACTGCTGAGAAGATCAAGGCTTATGTCGCCCTTATCCCGCAGCATCTTTTCCTTCCAGTATCTGAACATAGGCGTGAAACCAATGCTTCCAGCTCCGACTGGTCTCCGCCGCCGTCAGGTACCATCATGTTCTACTCAGACGCTGCAACTTTCTCGAGCCTGGATAAGTCTGGCATTGGGGTCGTCGGCAGGGATGACAGAGGTCAATTCGTGGTGGCCTGTAGCGAGCCGATTGAGGGTAGCTTGGAACCTGAAATGGCTGAGGCCATGGCTCTTCGACGTGCTGTTCTTTTGGCGCATGATGTACAGGTTTCAGATGTTATCTTTGCCTCTGACTTTCTCTCACTTGTGCAAAGAATCAACTCGCCTATGAGTGACCGTTCTTCAGTTGGAGTGGTGGTGGCTGATATCAAGTCTATGTCTGAAAGTTTCTCTTCAGTGTCCTTCAAGCATGTTCGTCGGAATTTGAATGTTCCTGCTCATGTGCTAGCTAAATCATGTATGAACTATTCTAGTCTTTGTGTGTTCCATTCTGTTCCGGATTGTATCCGGCAAACTCTGTGTAATGTTGTTCATTAATCTATAAAGCCGACTTTCTCTCTCAAAAAAAAAACAAGATGCAAGATGGCATATAATGTATTTTTACATTGAATCATGGATGGTGCATTGGTGACATTTTCTTTAGAGTATGATGATCATCTTTGTTTTACATCGTCTCCCAACTTTATTTTGTTCTTATGTCGGCTTCAAAATTCCTACATTGGTGGTTGGCAAAATGACTGGAGTAGTATATTTCTTCGTCAGGTCGCTATGTTGGTGGTTGGCAAGATAACATAATGCACGTGCTGACTGACGTAAGATGGCGGCAAACAACAATGACCTGAGAAGCATCTCGGCCGAATCGGCTGGCCGACGACGGGGTGCAGGACAACGACCTGGAGAAGCATCTCATCTTGCTCTCCGTAGTCTATCCGCTCTCTATGGTCATTTCTCTGGCAGTTGACTTGAAGCTTTCCTTGTTCAAAGAAATTCATTGATGATTGAGCAGAAAAATTGACTTAGAGGGAGTGCCATAGAGCCCGTATGGGCAGAGGTAATTTAAGTAGCTTGTCCGCTGTAAAATTACATGGCAGGCAAAACAAACTAGCCAAGACTACGTTGCATGGAAAAATAAAACTGAATGGGTTTGTCACATGCACGATGTAACTCACCTCCATTCATCTCGTAAAATTACCTCACAAGGCCTTCTGCTTACGGTTGTTTCAGAGGGACACGCTCGTTCCTCCAAATTGTAATTTTACCTCCCAGGACCTTTTTCTTTGGGTGCGCTTAATTGTGGTGTGCGTAGGGTGTATGGAGAGAGGCTGGGGTGAGGAATTTATATATAGCGGAGGTCTTCCTGAATTCCTGAACTCACAGAGGAAAAAAAGGGCCACGGCCACGCCCACCACCTCGTCCTCGATCCCCAACCTCCCCGATCCAGCGCCGTGGACCTCTCGCCCCCTGCCACAACTGTCGCCGCCCTGGCTCCGGTGCGCCTCCCGCTGCCGGAGTCGGCGCGCCTCCCCCCCCCCGCCACCCCCGTCCCTACCCCCGACCCCAATGCGCCCCCCACGCTCGTCCACCCCGACCACGACACACGTCCTGTCGCCGGCCAGTCCGGCCTCGTCGCCGTCCTCCGACCTCAGCGCGCCTCCCGCCACCGGCCACTCCGACCTCGTCGGCGCCCCCCGACCCCAGCGCTCCTCCCGCCACCGGCCCTGGATCCATGCGCAGCCGACCCTGGATCCCCACGCGCCATCGGCCCTGGATCTCAGCATGCCGCCGTCGACCCTGGATCCCAACCTGCCGCCCCGGCCGCTATCCTTGGATCCCACCACCGCGCCGCCCGGCAGTGGACCTCCGCGCGCGTCGCGGCCACCACATCCTGCACACCACCGCCGACGCGGACCACCCGCACCAATCACCCCCAGTGTTGAGGTCAGACGGGCTGCACTCGACTTTCACCAACCACCATCGCCGTCGGCGCCTTGGGCCCCACAACTGGCGTGACCCACCTACCCCGCTGCGTTGCTCGACCTCCCTCACCTGGTCCTTCTCGACGCCCGCCTTCTAGCCGTGTCGCCGGTTCCCCCACCCTGTAGCTATCGTTGACTTTCTTCCCACGGCAAATTTGAACTTCATCGTGTCGCTGGCTTCTTCCTCCAGATCTGAGCCTTTCTTCCTCCATGTTGCAGAGTGTTTCAAAATTCTAAGGTCCATGCCGAGGTCAGGAGGTGCCATCCCGTTGCTCGTCAACCTTCCCGGAGTCCGGCATCTCTTTGTGCTTTTGGTCGCTGTCATTTATGTCAATAGTGAGAGAGAGTAGAGTTTTTGTTGTATGCTTTACTGTCCTCGGTGTTGTTACTACATGCTCTGTGAAAAAAGCTCGCTTCCACTAGTAGGTTGCCGTTGTTGTACTGGAGCAAAAGGGAATTAACAATTAATATATAAGAATTTGTGTTTTGTTGTACTATCGCTACTTCTTGTAGCTTTGGTAAACAAAAGTTAAAATTTTGTTGAAATGTGTGCATCTTTTGCATTATATGGGAGTGAGAGATTGAGAAATATGAATGTGTATGTTAGTGCTCTATTGTGCTTGCTACTTTTACAACATCAGTCCTGCCATTCCTTTGTTTAATGAAAATATGAATGTGTATTTGCTGACTCAAACACAAAAATTCAAAGAAGTTCAATATAAAAGCCACTAGAAGTTCAAACACTAAAACTTCAGCAAAAATCATAAATTGAAAGATGCTTATCAAAACAAAGAGGTTCAAAAAAGGTACTTTGATTTTTATTGCAAAACATATTTTTCATGTTTCTAAAAAATCCAAGAAAGGTCAAATTAAATAACATAACATTTCAAAAAAGTTTATTAAATACGAAGTTTCCCCAATTCTAAAATAAATTTAAATTCACATTGAAGTTCATGTATAAAAAAGTTGAAGTTCGCATATAGTACAAAGGTGCATTTCTAAAAAAGATGTAAGAATAAATTTATATATTTTCTAAGAATAAAACCAAGAAGTCCAAATTTCAAAAATAGAGAAGTTTGCTGTTTATAAAAACTCACATTTTCTTGGTACTAAAAGAAATAAAATGAAGAACTTCAAATCTTCACATTTCTAAAAAGCACACAAAAGAAGTTGAAAAAAAGTTAGAGCGGTTTTGATGTCTATAAAAAACTCAGATTTTTTCCTTTACTAAAGTAAAATAGGGAGAAGTTCAAATTGACAACAGACGAAAGTTCACGTACTGCATGGTATGAGAAAAATATGAGTAAAAATGTGAAGTCCAATTTTTTGTTGCTAGAAGTTCAAGTGCACATACCAGGAAAGTTCAAAAAGTTCCTCCTGTTCAACAAGTTTCCTCAACGGAAGCTCAAATTAAAATAACAAAAAATAGTTTAGAAAAATTAATTAGAAAAATATTGTGGAGGGTGTCCAATATTTATGACAAAACTGAGATATTTTGATGCTAAAAGAAATAAACCAAGAAGTCCAAATTATATAAAAAAGAGAAGTTCAATATTTATAAAAAAAACACACGTTTTCTTCGTTACTAAAGATTAAAATTAAAAAGGTTCAAATTAAAATAAAAGGAGTAGTTTGATGTTTACGGAAAACTCAATTTTTTCCATTTCTAGGAAAAATAAAGGTATGAGTTTCAATTTTAAAAAAATGTTTGATACTTATTTGAAAACATATTTTTTTCCCTATGAATGAGACTAAGAAGTTCAATTTGAAATAACTGAGAAGTTAGAAGTATATAAAAAACTCAGATTTGTTGCAAGAAGTTCACGTGCACCTCCGTGCACGGTTCAGAATTTATACTGCAGGTCATTCGATCTCCAATTACATGTTTTAAAATGGCAAAAAATGATGTTCAACCTTCAATTCTGTGTAACTCAACGTATACACAAAAATGTGAGAGAAGTTCATTTTGAAAACAACGAGAAGTTCAAGTACGGCAAGGAATGAATTTCAGGTGAGAAATAAAAGTATAGAAAAATAAAAGCTTAAAAGGTTTGTTGACAGAAGTTGAAGTGCTCTATCCGGGAAAATTCAAAAATTCTTGCGAGAAAGGTTCATCTTGTATTTCCATCTTCAAAAACACAAAAAAGAATTATTATTTTTGTGTTTTAAAATAATTCTCTCAATCCACGAAGAAGTTCAGTTATTATTTGGGAGCGATTTGATTTCAAAAAGAAAACAAAATTTCAAATTATAAAAATGGAAAAAGTTCATGTACTACATGGTGTGTGTTTAATATGAGAAAAATGAATTAAAAGCTAAGGCCCAATTTTGTTGTTGTTATAAGTTCAAGTACTCGGTCGGAGAAAGTTAAAAAAGTTATTGTAAGAGAGGTTTGTACAAAAAGAATATCATTTGTGTAACACTGACGAATGAATGAGAAAATTACAAACGAAAAATACGTCACAAAAGTTCAACGTGAAAACAACAGGAAGTTCACCTACTACATTGAATGAATATCAGATGAAAAACTTTTAAAATCGTCGCGAGTATGAAAAAATGATCAACACGGGAAAGTTGCGTGTTTACAACAGCTTTCCATCGGGATATCACTTGCTCAATTTCGGTGAGTGGATGGAGAGCTACAAGAAGTGGATGGAGATCTACGAGCAAAAAAAACACGTGCAAAACAGAGTGAAGTTCAAGTAGAAATGCCGAGAAGTTCAGGTTCTTCACGCGGTGCATTTTCGAAGAATTTGTTTCGCGATACAGGCAGAACAAATGATCTCGTTGTTTTTGAAATTACTTAAAAACGGCTAGGAATCAGAGAAAACCATCAACATGAAAAAGTTTCACATTTTTCGTAGCTTTTCAGTGGTATATTATTTGCCCCATTCCGATAAAGTTTGTAGAAATTACGGCAAAAATACGTTTTTAGCCATTTTCAAAACTGACATAAAACCGTAATGAATTAGGAGAAACAATATATACAAAAAAGTTTCGCATTTCTTCATGCTTTCCAACGCCATATCATTTGCTGCATTTGGACGTACGGTTAAAAATTAGCTTGAAAATACGAACTCGGTGGAACTTGTACCGTTTTCTAAATTACTTTTAAACCGTTCAAAATTAGAAAAACTTTTAACATGAAAAAGTAGCGCATTTTCATAAGCTTTCCAATGCCATATTATTTGCCTCAATTGGATTAGCTGTTTAGAAATGACATCGAAAATACGAACTCGGGTGTTCCGTTTGCGAAATTCTACGATTTTCCGAATTACTCTTTAACCGTAGGGAATTAGAGAAAACTTTCAACATGTGGAAGGAGCGGTTTTGCAGCAGCTTTCCAACGCCATATTATTTGCCTCATTCCGATAAATGGTTTAAAAATGTGATCGAAAATACGATTCACGTTTTTTGTACAAAGACAAAACGGTTTTCAAAACTGCTCTTAAACCACTTATATTTTGCCAAAAATTTAACTTGGGTCATATAGCAAGCCCCATTTAGACACCTTTTAGCTGAAGTTCAACCTAGCACACGGGGAAGGTCAGGCGTGTTACTCGGGAAGCTCATGTTGTGATCACGGGATCAGAATAATATTTTCATCACAACCTGAACTACCTGAGTAACGCGCCTGAATACACACACACACACACACACACACATAAACACTATTCTGATCATGGGATCAGAATAATATTCTGATCATAACCTGACCTGCCCCGCTGGTAGTACGTTGAACTTCCTTTGTACTAGGTTGAACTTCCGCTAACATTGCCCAAACGGGGCTTGCGATATACCGTTGGAAAGCTATGGACACCAATATCATGACCCAACTTAAATTTTTGACAAAATATAAGCGGTTTAAGAGCAGTTTTGAAAACCGTTTTTCTTCACACACAAAACGTGAATCATATTTTCGATCGCATTTCTAAACCGTTTATCAGAATGAGGCATATAATATGGCGTTGGAAAGCTGCTGCAAAACTGCTCCTTCCACATGTTGAAAGTTTTCTCTAGTTCCCTATGGTTAAAGAGTACTTTGAAAAAATGTAAAATTTCGTAAACCGAACAGCTGAGTTCGTATTTTCGATGTCATTTCTAAACGGCTAATCCAATTGAGGCATATGATATGGCGTTGGAAAGCTTATGAAAATGCGCTACTTTTTCATCTTAAAAGTTTTTTTTTCTAATTTTGAATGGTTTAAGAGTAATTTAGAAAATGGTCCAAGTCCTACCGAGTTCGTATTTTCGAGCTAATTTTTTAACCGTGCGTCCGAATGCAGCAAATGATATGGCGTTGGAAAGCTTGAGCAAATGCGAAACTTTTTGGTATATATTGTTTCTCCCAATTCTTTACGGTTTTAAGTCAGTTTTGAAAATAGCTAAAAACTTATTTTCGCCGTATTTTCTACAAACTTTATCGGAATGGGGCAGATAATATATCGTTGAAAAGCTACGAAAAATGCAAAACTTTTTCATGTTGATGGTTTTCTCCGATTCCCAGCCGTTTTCAAGTAATTGCGAAAATGACAAGATCATTCGTTCCGCCTTTATCGCGAAACAGATTCTTCAAAAATGCACCGCGTGAAGAACGTGAACTTCTCGGCACGTGTACCTGAACTTCACTCTGTTTTTTCACGTGCTTTTCTTGCTCGTAGCTCTTCATCCACTGCTCGTAGCTCTCCATCCACTCACTGGAATTGACCAAGTGATATACCGATGGAAAGCTATTGTAAACACGCAACTTTCCCGTGTTGATCATTTTTTCATACTCGCGATGATTTTAAAAGTTTTTCATCTCAAATTCATTCACTATAGTAGTTGAACTTCGTTCTGTTTTCACGTTGAACTTCTGTGACGTATTTTTCTTTGTAATTTTCTCATCCATTACGTTAGTGTTACACAAATGATACTCTTTTTGTACAAACCTCTCCCGCGATATACTGTTAGAAAGCTATGGACACCAGTATCATGACCCAAGTTAATTTTTTGGTAAAATGTAAGCGGTTTAAGAGCAGTTTTGAAAACCGTTTTTTCTTCATACAAAAAACATGAATCATATTTTCGATCGCATTTTAAAACCGTCTATCGGAATGGGGCAAATAATATGGCGTTGGAAAGTTGCTGCAAAACCGCTCCTTCCACATGTTGAAAGTTTTCTCTAATTCCCTATGACTAAAGAGTAATTTGGAAAACCGTAAAATTTCGCAAACCGAACAACTGAGTTCGTATTTTTGATGTCATTTCTAAACGGCTAATCTAATTGAAGCAAATGATATGGCGTTGGAAAGCTTATGAAAATGCGCTACTTTTTCATGTTGAAAGTTTTTTTTTAATTTTGAGCGGTTTAAAAGTGATCTATAAAACGGTCTAAGTTGCACCGAGTTCGTATTTTCGAGCTTATTTTTTAACCGTACATCCGAATGTAGCAAATGATATGGCGTTGAAAATATTGAGGAAATGCAAAACTTTTTCTTATATATTGTTTCTCCAAATTCCTTACTGTTTTAAGTCAATGTTGAAAATGGCTAAAAACATATTTCCCCATAATTTCTACAAACTTTATCGGAATGAGGCAAATAATATACCGTTGAAAAGTTAAGGAAAATGCGAAACTTTTTCATGTTGATGGTTTTCTCTGGTTCCTAGCCGTTTTCAAGTAATTTCAAAAATGAAGAGATCATTCGTTCTGCCTTTATCGCGAAACAAATTCTTCGAAAATGCATCGCGTGAAGAACCTGAACTTCTCGGCATGTCTACTTGAACTTCATTCTGTTTTTCACATGCTTTTTTCCCCGTATCTCTCCATCCAGTCACCGGAATTGAGCAAAGAATATGCCAATGGAAAGCTGACGTAAACACACAACTTTCCCGTGTTGATCATTTTTTCATACTCGCGACGATTTTAAAAGTTTTTCATCTCAAATTCATTCACTATAGTAGTCGAACTTCCTGCTGTTTTCACGTTGAACTTCTGTGACATATTTTTCATTTGTAATTTTCTCATCTATTTCGTAAGTGTTATACAAATGATATTCTTTTTGTACAAATCTCTCTCACAATATTTTTTAACTTTCTTCGACTGAGGACTAGAACTTATAACAACAAAACTTTTAGTCTTTGTTTGTTATTCCTTTTTAATACAAAATGCACATCGTGTAGTACATGAATTTCTAGCAGTTATCAATCTGAATTTCTCTCGGTTACGTGAGAATATCTGAATTTTAATCTGAATTTCTTAATCCCTTTTTTATGAATTTTGAAGCGCTCTATTTTTAAAAGTTGAACTTCTTGTTATTTTATTCTTGAAGTTTTCTATAATCATCGAACTTCTCCGTCTTTTTAATATGGACTTCCTGGTTTTTTCTTAATCTTTTTTATGAAATTTTGAAGCGCTCTATTTTTAAAAGTTGAACTTCTTGTTATTTCATTTTTGAAATTCTTGTTTGCATTCTTTAATATGAGGAAAATCTAAGTTTTTATAATCATCGAACTTCTCCATATTTTTAATTTGAACTTCGTGGTTTTATTTCTTTTAGTAACGGGAAAAATCCTGAACTTGCTGAGTTACACAACCTGAACTTTCCTATGTAGGAACCCGACCTTTGGGCTATCTTCACAACTGTGTCTCTCCGCGCGAATTATTCTGGTCAGTCGTGTTCTATGTGATGTAAGTGTAAAATTTATTTTTGAAATTGAACTTCATACTTTTATTTTTCTCAGAAACAAAAAGAATTTGAGTTTTAAATGTTTTGAAGTTAATTTTGAAAATGTCCAAAAATGTTTTCTTGTCGTCATGTTTGCATAATTTATCAGAACGGGGCAAATGATACACCATTGGAAAGCTATCAAAAATGTGAAACCTTTTCATGTAGAGAGTTTTCTCTAATTCCAAGCCGTTCTGAAGAATTTTTTAAAATGGCAAGATCATTTGTGATGCCTTCATCGTGAAAGCAGAGTTTCCAAAAAATGCACTTCAAGAAGAAGTTGAACTTCTGGGCATGTCTGTTCGAACTTCTTCCTGTTTCCTTTCCGTAATGTGGACTTCTTTGTTTTATTCTTATGTACGCGAAAAGTCTGAGTTTCGTAATAATTTTTTAACCGATCCGCTTTTTCAAATTGAACTTCTTTATTAATGAGGAAAATTTGAGTTTTTTATATAGGTTGAACTACTTCGTTTTTCAATTTGAATGTCATGTTTTTATTCTTTAGTAATGAGAAAAAATCTGAATTTTTTATAAACATTAAATTGCTTCATCTTTCAATTTGTTCGTCTTGTTTTATTTTCCATTAATGGCAAAAATCCAAGTTTTGTAAGAAACAAAAAACATTGAACCATTCCCTTATTTTAATTTGACCTTCTAGGTTTATTTAGAAACGGGGATCATCCTTTTCATAACTTCAAATTTAAAACAGGCAAAATCCCATTTTTAGAAACGAGGGAGATAAGGGACTTGAACGGCCTGGATTCACCAATTTGAACTTCAAGAAAAATTGAAAAATAATTATTTACTCGATTTGTTGCAAACGAGGGATATCTGGACGTACATCAAGTCATTTTTTCATAAGCCAAGTACAGAAACAATGGATCAAGAAAAAAAAACATATTTTTGTTATTCTCCCGGCTTGTTGCCATACCAACAAAGACATGTTGTATCTCTCATTTCTCACCACGCTGTAAACTAAAAAAACTGTAGAAAAACACACTTTTGGGGATGGTCGGTGCTCCCTCAAGCTTGGGGAAATAACTACAGAGAACCAAAACCGATTCTTTTTATGTTGGCACTTTAGGTGAACGAAACCACATGCTCCTTTTTTTTCATCAACTCATCTTTTTTTCTAGTTTTTTGGTGAAGTTCAATTTTTGGCCTGCTGATTTGTAGTAGCATAGTAGTGCAAGCATATTGCGGGGGCGCCGATGAGTGAAAGTATGAAATCAAAACTATGAGGCCCAAATCTCGTCAGAGCATCCGGGGGCGCTACATATGTGAACCTCCAGCGGCGGTGTAGTTGAACGACCCAGAGGTGGCATTGATGAACGTCATGCTGCAGCGGTGGCGCCGATGAAATAAACTTTTTTTACTCTCATATCACTGTTCAGAACACATCTAGAATCAAGGACGAATAAGAGGAACACACCACTAAAATATTCCATGCCCAGTGTCCAAGCGCATGAGCATTATGCACTTTACGAGATTATGCTTTTGTACTAACTAGCACAACCAGAGCAACTTTAATGCTTCAAGAAGAAAAGAGCAGCTTTACATAGTCAGCAACCTAGTTACCTGAACATCTGAAGAACAAAAACAAGGACGATGTAGAGTTAGATTTTTAGAGTGGCAAGTTCCTCCAAATTGCCAAACAAGAAGCACTTGTGAAGACAGATGGGTAGTCGCCTTAGTACAAACATGCAGAAGCGGTGGCATCACAACAAGCAAGGCAGTAGAGGGAGAGAACACCAAGAACGCCACACCATTGTCATCGATGCTGCCGCGGTTGCACCATTGCATTGCCTGAACTTCTCTGTCTCTGTCTTGCGTGCACGCTCGTATGAAGGTATTGCATTCTGCTTCTAGCTTGGCTTCTGTTAACACAGCATGTGGCTGTCGTGTGCACGCGAGCACCACACACGCTACGGTCGTGAACCGGACACAAGCACACATGCGCCGTTGGACTGCACAGGCTCACCGGGCGAACTTCATAGGCTGGATGGAGCTCCTTCTTCCTTCCAGCCGAGTCGCGCCCAGTGTCGGCGAGCAAGACCATGCCTCAGGCCAGCTCCGTTGGTCACCAATCAGCAGGATGATGCCACAGGTCAAAGACAAGCTATGTGTACGCGCCGCCGAACTGCAGCCTTCCCGGCTCGTGCGTGCCACTGAGCAACCTCGTTCATGGACCGAGGAGAAGCCATCGTTGACTGAAGGTCATCCACGAGGAGCAGGGGCGGAGTTGAACGACCTGATATATGGCGAAGTTGAACGGCCCAGGTGTGCAGTGCCGACTGTAGGTGGTGTGGATTGTTGTGGCGACGCTTGGCTAGCTGCAGGTCGAGATCCCTTGTTGCTGCAGGTCGACATCTCCTCCACCTGCAGGTAGTGCCCAATCTGCACATGGGCTGGTGGTCGCCGACGAGTGGAGCGTGGAGACGCCGCGCTCGGGGTTGGAGGGAACAGGAGGAGGCAGCCATCGACGCGCCATGCTCGTGGACGGAGTACCTAGCCGGAGCAGCACCACCTCCCACGCACAACCCATCGGACTTGAGGCTTCGGTGAAGTTGAACTGAGCGGGATCCATGGCTCGGAGGCGGCACATGGGATCCACGGTTCGCGACGACACGCGGGATCCAGGACCGCAGCGGTTGCTCGGGTGGTGGTGTTGGGGAGCCGTGGTGACGATGAACGGAGGCGATGGGGATCAGTGGCGGCGGCGCCGGGCGGAGGCGATGGGGACTTGCGGCGGCGGCGGGTGGAGGTCCTGGGGAGGCACGACGGCCGTAGAAGGTAGAACGGTGGTGTCGGAAGGAGGCGGGGCGGCCTCGCGCCGGGTGGAGGCGGGGGCGGCGGCTCGCCGGAAGGAGAAGCGGGCGGCAGCGCCGGGAGTAATCGGGGTCGGCAACGGGGTGGTACTGGTGTCGGGGTGGAGGTGGTTGGGAGTCGGGACGGCGGCGCACCGGGTGGAGGTGGTGCGGCGCCGGTGGCCCGAAGCCGGGCCGGCGCCCCGTCGGTGACTGCAGGGGAGATCAGGAGGAGGTTGGGGATCGGCGGAGATGACGAACGAGTGGGCGTGCAGTGGCCTTTTTCTTTTTTCTCCTCGGCGGGTTCCGGAGTTCGGGAACGTCTCCGACGCGCCCTGTATAGAGTCGATTGTGATTCAAAAGCTATTCTGATTTCAGGATCAGAATAGTCTTACTATTCCGCAATATATATTTGCCTATATTTATGCACTTGTGATGATGAACATGAAAATATTTGCCTATATTTGTATTTGCTGGCCACGAGCCCTCCGACGCAACATATCCCGCAAACGCGTCCCGCAAAACATTTGCGGGATGGTTTACATGAATTGTTCCGTGGGAAGACTCTAATACGTCCCAAACATATCTACTTTTCCAAACACTTTTGTTCTTGCTTTGGACTCTAATTTGCATGATATGAAGGAAACTAACCCGGACTGACATTGTTTTCAGCAGAATTGTCATGGTGTTATTTTTGTGCAGAAATAAAAGTTCTCGGATTGTGCTGAAAAATTATGGAGATTATTTCCAGAATATATAAAAAATATCGATGGAGAGAACTACCGGAGGGGGCCACCCAGGAGCCACAAGTTTAGGGGGCGCGCCCTATGAACTTATGACCCCCTGAGCCTCCAGTTGCACTAATTCCAATGCTATAAGTACCGTCTCGTGAAGAAAAAAATCAGAGAGAAAATTTCATCACAATTTACGATACGGAGCCATCGCCACCTCCTGTTCTTCATCGGGAGGGCTGATCTAGAGTGTGTTCAGGGCTCCAAAGAGGGGGATTCGATGTCATCGTCATTATGAACCACCCTCCATCAACAATTCCATGATGCTCGCCACCGAGAGTGAGTAGTTCCTTCATAGGCTTGCTGGACGGTGATGGAGTTGGATGAGATTTGTCATGTAATCGAGTCAATTTGTTAGGGCTTGATCCCTAGTATCCACTATGTTCTGGGATTGATGTTGTTATGACTTTACTATGCTTAATGCTTGTCACTAGGGCCCGAGTGCCATGATTTCAGATCTGAACCATCCATGTTTTCATGAATATATTTGAGTTCTTGATCCTATCTTACAAGTTGTATGCACCTATTACATGTTATGATCCTCATACCCCAAGGTGACAATAATTGGGATTCTTTCCAATGATTACCGTAGTATGAGAAGTTCATGTATTCACTAAGTGATAATGCTCTGTTCCGGTTCTCTATTAAAAGGAGGTCTTAATATCCCTTAGATTTCCGTATGGACCCCGCTACCACGGGAGGGTAGTGATGACCCACAAGTATATGGGATCAATCGTAGTCCTTTTGATAAGTAAGAGTGTCGAACCCAACAAGGAGCAGAAGGAAATGACAAGTGGTTTTCAGCAAGGTATTCTGTGCAAGCACTGAAATTATAAGCAACGAGTAGTTTGATAGCAAGATAATTTGTAACGAGCAAGTAACGGTAACGGTAACAAAAGTACAGCAAGGTAGCCCAATCCTTTTGAGGCAAAGGACAGGCCAAAACGGTCTCTTATGATAAGCGAAGTGTTCTTGAGGGTACACGGGAATTTCATCTAGTCACTTTCATCATGTTGGTTTGATTTGTGTTCGCTACTTTGATAATTTGATATGTGCGTGGTGAAGGAAATATGCCCTAGAGGCAATAATAAAGTTGTTATTTATATTTCCTTATATCATGATAAATGTCTATTATTCATGCTAGAATTGTATTAACCGGAAACTTGATACATGTGTGGATACATAGACAAAACACCGTGTCCCTAGTAAGCCTCTACTAGACTAGATCGTTAATCAAAAATGGTTAAGTTTCCTAACCATAGACATGTGTTGTCATTTGATAAACGAGATCACATCATTAGGAGAATGATGTGATGGACAAGACCCATGTGTTAACTTAGCATGTTGATCGTTCAGTTTTATTGCTATAACTTTCTTCATGTCATATACATATTCCTTCGACTACGAGATTATGCAACTCCCGGATACCGGAGGAATACCTTGTCTGCTATCAAATGTCACAACGTAACTGGGTGATTATAAAGATGCTCTACAGGTCTCTCCGAAGGTGTTTGTTGGGTTGGCATAGATCGAGATTAGGATTTGTCACTCCAAGTATTGGAGAGGTATCTCTGGGCCCTCTCGGTAATGCACATCATAATAAGCCTTGCAAGCAATGCGACTAATGAGTTAGTTGTGGGATGATGTATTACGGAACGAGTAAATAGACTTGCCGGTAACGAGATTGAACTAGGTATGGAGATACCGACGATCGAATCTCGGGCAGGTAACATACCGATGACAAAGGGAATAACGTATGTTGTCATTACGGTACGACCGATAAAGATCTTAGTAGAATATGTGGGAACCAATATGAGCATCCAGTTTCCACTATTGGTTATTGACCAGAGAGGTGTCTCGGTCATGTCTACATAGTTCTTGAACCCATAGGGTCCGCACGCTTAACGTTCGATGACGATTTTGTATTATATGAGTTATGTGATTTGGTGACCGAATGTTGTTCGGAGTCCTGGGTGAGATCACGGACATGACGAGGAGTCTCGAAATGGTCGAGAGGTAAATATTCATATATAGTAAGATAGTATTCGGACACCGGAAGTGTTCTGGGGGTACCGGGTACGTATCGGGTCACCGGAAGGGGTTCCGGACAATCCCCGGCAAGCTATATGGGCCTAATGGGCCAAGAGAGGGACAAACCAGCCCCAAAAGGGGCTGGTGCGCCCCCTATAGGTCGAATAGGAGAAGGAAAGGAAGGGAAGGGAGAAGGAAATGGGAGGATTCGGCCTCCCCCTTTCCTTCCCCTCCCCTCTCTCTCTGTCCTTCCCCCTCCGATGGATATGGAAGGGGGGAGGCCGACTTGGAGGAGGCGCCCAAGTAGGATTACTCCTACTTGGGGCGCCCCTTGCAGCCCCTCTCCCTCTCCCACCTATATATATGTGGGGGTGGCACCGCTAGAACACACAACATTCATTCCTAGCCGTGTGCGGCGCCCCCCTCCACAGTTTACGCCTCCGGTCATATTGTCGTAGTGCTTAGGCGAAGCCCTGCACGGATCACTTCACCATCATCGTCACCACACCGTCGTGCTGACGAAACTCTCCCTCGACACTTTGCTGGATCAAGAGTTCAAGGGACGTCATTGAATTGAACATGTGCAGCATTCGGAGGTGCCGTACGTTCGGTGCTTGATCGGTCGGAACGAGAAGAATTTTGACTACATCAACCGTGTTGTCAAACGCTTCCACTTTCGGTCTATGAGGGTACATGGACACACTCTCCCCCTCTCATTTCTATGCATCTCCTAGATAGATCTTGCGTGAGCGTAGGATTTTTTTTGAAATTACATGCTATTTTCCCAACAGTGGCATCCAAGCTAGGTCTATGCGTAGATGATATGCACGAGTAGAACACAAAGAGTTGTGGGCAATCATAGTCATACTGCTTACCACCAATGTCTTATTTTGATTCGGCGGTATTGTTGGATGAAGCGTCCCGGACCAACCTTACATGACCATGTTCATGAGCTCGATTTAGCGGGAGTGGGAGCGTGATTTGGCGGGAGCAGCAGGAGCTCGAAGGCGAAAGATTGAGATTTCACGGGAGCAGGGAGCAGAGCTTCGATTGCTGGATTGCGACCGAGAAGACGGTCTCGGTTGATCTGGGTTTAGGGTTTTCGATCCGACCCGAACACAGATTGTTTTTTTTTGAGTCAGGCTGGCGGGTCGCTGGGTCAGTTCCACTTCCCGCGTCGGGCGGATTGGGCTCCACCACGTCATTACGATCAGGCACGCTGGATTTTGTGAAATGTGCTCTCTTTTCTTTTTTACAATATAAAACATGTTGCCTTATAGCTCCAATTCCACGCCGAGCCTCCGGAGAGAGCGGTTAGGGTTAGGGTTAGGGTTTGTGGATCCATCCTGTATCCCCGGCCCGAACAGATACTCCAAATCGGGCCGTCCCGGAAAAAAATTGTGGGATCCCGCATCCGCAAGCCCAATTCCTTCGTATGTGCGGAATTTCACCCGATTTTTCAGATCCCCAACTTTCGGTTGTCCCAAACCCACTTCTGCCAGATTCACCTCCCGCCTCCCGCCCCGCTGCCGCCGCCAATTACAAGGGGAGGTAAGGAACTGCCATCTAGCTCTACACTTGATTCACTTTCTATTTTGAGTAAACTTGCGACACCTACACCTGCTATTTATTCTGTATGTCGCATGTTATTGATGATGCCACTTCTGCTTTGCATGACGATTATGATGAAACTACTTCTATGATTGATAATACTGTGCCATTAGGTGAATTTCTTGATGAACAACTTGCTAGGGTTAGAGAGAATGAATTTATTGAAACTGATAATATTGACGAAAGTGATGATGAAGATTCTCCCCCTAGATATGAATTGCCTGTTGTGCCTGAGGGTTATGTTATGGATGAAGAAACTGTTGGAAATATGCCCTAGAGGCAATAATAAATTAGTTATTATTATATTTCCTTGTTCATGATAATCGTTTATTATCCATGCTATAATTGTATTGATAGGAAACTCAGATACATGTGTGGATACATAGACAACACCATGTCCCTAGTGAGCCTCTAGTTGACTAGCTCGTTGATCAATAGATGGTTATGGTTTCCTAACCATGGACATTTGGATGTCGTTGATAACGGGATCACATCATTAGGAGAATGATGTGATGGACAAGACCCAATCCTAAGCCTAGCACAAAGATCGTGTAGTTCGTATGCTAAAGCTTTTCTAATGTCAAGTATCATTTCCTTAGACCATGAGATTGTGCAACTCCCGGATACCGTAGGAGTGCTTTGGGTGTATCAAACGTCACAACGTAACTGGGTGACTATAAAGGTGCATTACAGGTATCTCCAAAAGTGTCTGTTGGGTTGGCACGAATCGAGACTGGGATTTGTCACTCCGTGTAAGCGGAGAGGTATCTCTGGGCCCACTCGGTAGGACATCATCATATGCGCAATGTGACCAAGGAGTTGATCACGGGATGATGTGTTACGGAACGAGTAAAGAGACTTACCGGTAACGAGATTGAACAAGGTATCGGGATACCGACGATCGAATCTCGGGCAAGTAACATACCGCTAGACAAAGGGAATTGTATACGGGATTGATTAAGTCCTTGACATCGTGGTTCATCCGATGAGATCATCGTGGAACATGTGGGAGCCATCATGGGTATCTAGATCCCGCTGTTGGTTATTGACCGGAGAACGTCTCGGTCATGTCTGCATGTCTCCCGAACCCGTAGGGTCTACACACTTAAGGTTCGGTGACGCTAGGGTTATAGAGATATTAGTATGCGGTAACCCGAAAGTTGTTCGGAGTCCCGGATAAGATCCCGGACGTCACGAGGAGTTCCGGAATGGTCCGGAGGTAAAGAATTATATATAGGAAGTGCTATTTCGGCCATCGGGACAAGTTTCGGGGTCACCGGTATTGTACCGGGACCACCGGAAGGGTCCCGGGGGTCCACCGGGTGGGGCCACCTGCCCCGGGGGGCCACATGGGCTGTAGGGGGTGTGCCTTGGCCTATATGGGCCAAGGGCACCAGCCCCAAGAGGCCCATGCGCCAATAGAGAGAAAAAAAAGGGGAGAGTCCTAAAGGGGGAAGGCACCTCCGAGGTGCCTTGGGGAGGATGGACTCCTCCCCACCCTTGGCCGCACCCTTCCTTGGAGGAAGGGGCAAGGGCTGCGCCTCCCCCTCTCCCTTGGCCCTATATATAGTGGGGAAAAAGGAGGAGCAAACGAATCTAAGGCCTGGCGCCTCCCTCTCCCTCCCGTGACACATCTACCTCCTCCCGCAGCGCTTTGCGAAGCCCTGTTGGAATCCCGCTACTTCCACCACGCCGTCGTGCTGCTGGATCTCCATCAACCTCTCCCTCCTCCTTGCTGGATCAAGGCATGGGAGACGTCTCCGTTCCGTACGTGTGTTGAACGCGGAGGTGCCGTCCGTTCGGCGCTAGGATCATCGGTGATTTGAATCACGACGAGTACGACTCCATCAACCCTGTTCACTTGAACGCTTCCGCGCGCGATCTACAAGGGTATGTAGATCCAATCCTCCCTCGTTGCTAGATGACTCCATAGATTGATCTTGGTGACACGTAGGAAAATTTTGAATTTATGCTACGTTCCCCAACAGTGGCATCATGAGCTAGGTCTATTGCGTAGATTCTATGCACGAGTAGAACACAAAGTAGTTGTGGGCATTGATTTTGTTCAATATGCTTGCCGTTACTAGTCTTATCTTGATTCGGCGGCATCGTGGGATGAAGCGGCCCGGACCGACCTTACACGTATTCTTACGTGAGACTGGTTCCACCGACTGACATGCACTAGTTGCATAAGGTGGCCAGCGGGTGTCTGTCTCTCCTACTTTAGTCGGATCGGATTCGATGAAAAGGGTCCTTATGAAGGGTAAATAGCAATTGGCATATCACGTTGTGGTTTTTGCGTAGGTAAGAAACGTTCTTGCTAGAAACCCATAGCAGCCACGTAAAACATGCAAACAACAATTAGAGGACGTCTAACTTGTTTTTGCAGGGTATGCTATGTGATGTGATATGGCCAAAAGGATGTGATGAATAATATACCTGATGTATGAGATTGATCATGTTCTTGTAATAGATGATCATGGAGCCCCAAGATGGAGATCAAAGGAGCTATATGATATTGGCCATATCATGTCACTATTATTTGATTGCATATGATGTTTATCATGTTTATACATCTTATTTGCTTAGAACGACGGTAGTAAATAAGATGATCCCTCATTAAAATTTCAAGAAGTGTTCTCCCTAACTGTGCACCGTTGCTACAGTTCGTCATTTCGAAGCACCACGTGATGATCGGGTGTGATAGATCCTTACGTTCACATACAACGGGTGTAAGACAGATTTACACACGCAATACACTTAGGTTGACTTGACGAGCCTAGCATGTGCATAGACATGGCCTCGGAACACAGAAGACCGAAAGGTCGAGCATGAGTCGTATAGAAGATACGATCAACATGAAGATGTTCACCGACGTTGACTAGTCCGTGTCACGTGATGATCGGACACGGCCTAGTTCACTCGGATCGTGTAATACTTAGATGACTAGAGGGATGTCTAATCTAAGTGGGAGTTCATAAGATGAACTTAATTATCCTGAACATAGTCAAAAGGATTTTGCAAATTATGTCGTATCTCACGCTTTAGTTCTACTGTTTAGTTATGTTCCTAGAGAAAAATTAGTTGAAAGTTCAAAGTAGCAATTATGCGGACTAGGTCCGTAAACTGAGGATTGTCCTCATTGCTTCTTAGAAGGCTTATGTCCTTAATGCACCGCTCAGTGTGCTGAACCTCGAACGTTGTCTGTGGATGTTGCGAACATATGACATACACGTTTTGATAACTATGTGATAGTTCAGTTAAACGGTTTAGAGTTGAGGCACCAAAGACGTTTTGAAACGTCACGAAACATATGAGATGTTTTGAGGGCTGAAATTGGAATTTCAGGCTCGTGCCCACGTCAAGAGGTATAAGACCTCCGACGATTTTCTTAGCCTGCGAACTAAGGGAGAAAAGCTCAATTGTTGAGCTTGTGCTCAGATTGTCTGAGTACAACAATCACTTGAATCAAGTGGGAGTTAATCTTCCAGATGAGATAGTGATGTTTCTCCGAAGTCATTACCACCAAGCTGCTTGAGCTTCGTGATGAACTATGATATATTAGGGACATATATGATGATCCTTGAGATATCCGCGATGTTTGACACCGCGAAAGTAGAAATCAAGAAGGAGCATCAATTGTTGATGGTTGGTGAAACCACTAGTTTCAAGAAGGGCAAGGGCAAGAAGGGATACTTCATGAAACGGCAAATCAGCTGCTGCTCTAGTGAAGAAACCCAAGGTTGAACCCAAACCCGAGACTGAGTGCTTCTGTAATAAGGGGAACAGCCACTGGAGCAGAATTACCCTAGATACTTGGTAGATAAGAAGGCTGGCAAGGTCAATAGAAGTATATTGGATGTATTATGTTAATGTGTACTTTACTAGTACTCCTAGTAGCACCAGGGTATTAGATACCGGTTCGGTTGCTAAGTGTTAGTAACTCGAAATAAAAGCTACGGAATAAACGGGGACTAGCTAAAGGTGAGCTGACGATATGTGTTGGAAGTGTTTCCAATGTTGATATGATCAAGCATCGCACGCTCCCTCTACCATCGAGATTGGTGTTTGCGTTGAGCATAGACGTGATTGGATTATGTCTATCGCAATACGGTTATTCATTTAAGGAGAATAATGGTTACTCTGTTTATTTGAATAATACCTTCAATGGTCTTGCACCTAAAATGAATGGTTTATTGAATCTCGATCGTAGTGATACACATGTTCATGCCAAAAGATAGTAATGATAGTACCACCCACTTGTGGCACTGCCACGTAAGTCATATCGGTATAAAACGCATGAAGAAGCTCCATGTTGATGGATCTTTGGACTCACTCATTTTTGAAAGGTTTGAGACATGCGAACCGTGTCTGTTGGTGTATATGCATGAAGAAACTCCATGCAAATGGACCGTTTGAACTCACTTGATTTTGAATCACTTGAGGCATGCAAATCATACCACATGGGCAAGATGACTGAAAGCCTCGGTTTCAGTAAAATGGAACTAGAAAGCAAATTGTTGGAAGTAATACATTTTGATGTGTGCAGTCCAATGAGTGCTGAGGCATGTAGTGGATATCGTTATGTTTTTACTTCACAGATGATTTGAGTAGATGTTGAGTATATTTACTTGATGAATCACGAGTCTGAATTATTGAAAGGTTCAAGTAATTTCAGTGTGAAGTTGAAAGATCGTCGTGATAAGAGGATAAAGATATCTATGATATGATCATAGAGATGAATATCTGAATTACGAGTTTGGCACAGAATTAAGACATTGTGGAAATTGTTTCACAACTGATACAGCCTGGAACACCATAGTGTGATGGTGTGTCCGAACATCATAACTGCACCCTATTGGATATGATGCATACCATGATGTCTCTTATCAAATTACCACAATAGTTTATGGGTTAGGCATTAGAGACAACCACATTCACTTTAAATAGGGCACCACATAATTCCGATGAGATGACACCGTATGAACTATGGTTTAGAGAAACCTAAGCTGTCATTTCTTAAAAGTTTGGGGCTGCGACGCTTATGTGAAAAGTTTCAGGCTGATAAGCTCGAACCCAAAGCGGATAAATGCATCTTCATAGGACACCCAAAATAGTTGGGTATACCTCCTGTCTCAGATCCGAAAGCAATAAGGGATTGTTTCTAGAATCGGGTCCTTTCTCGAGGAAAAGTTTCTCTCGAAAGAATTGAGTGGGAGGATGGTGGAGACTTGATGAGGTTATTGAACCGACACTTCAACTAGTGTATAGCAGGGCAAAAGAGTTGTTCCTGTGGCACCTACACCAATTGAAGTGGAAGCTTATGATAGTGATCATGAAACTTCAGATCAAGTCACTCCCAAAACTCGTAGGATGACAAGGATGCGTACTACTTCAGAGTGGTACATAATCCTGTCTTGAAAGTCATGTTGCTAGACAACAATGAGCCTACAAGCTATGAAGAAGCGATGGTGGGCCCGGATTCCGATAAATGGCTCGAGGCCATATAATCCGAGAGAGGGTCCATATATGAAAACAAAGTGTAGACTTTGGAAGAACTACTTGATGGTCGTAAGGCTGTTGAGTACAGATGGATTTTAAAAGGAAGACGGACAATGATGGTAAATGTCACCATTAAGAAAGCTCGACTTGTCGTTAAGAAGTTTCCCGACAAGTTCAAGGAGTTGACTACGGTGAGACTTTCTCACTCGTAGCGATGCTAAGAGTCTGTTGGAATTATATTAGCGATTACTGCATTATTTATGAAATCTTGCAGATAGGATGTCAAAACATTGTCTCCTCGACGTTTTTCTTGAGAAAAGGTTGTATGTGATACAACCGGAAGGTTTTGTCAATCCTGAAAAGATGCTAATAAGTATGCAAAGCTCCAGCAATCCTTCTGAGGACTGGAGTGAGCATCTCGGAGTTGGAATGTACACTTTGATGAGATGATCAAAGATTTTGGGTTTATACAAAGTTTATGAGAAACTTGTATTTCCAAAGAAGTGAGTGGGAGCACTATAGAATTTCTGATAAGTATATGTTGACATATTGTTGATCAGAAATGATGTAGAATTTCTAGAAAGCATGTAGGGTTATTTGGAAAGTGTTTTTCAATGGAAAGCCTGGATTAAGCTACTTGAACATTGAGCATCAAGATCTATAAGGATAGATCAAAACGCTTAATGGTACTTTCAAATGAGCACATTCCTTGACATGATCTTGAAGGTGTTCAAGATGAATCAGTCAAAGAAGGAGTTCTTGCCTGAGTTGTAAGGTATGAAGTTAAGACTTAAAGCTCGACCACGGCAGAATAGAGAGAAAAGACGAAGGTCGTCCCCTATGCTTAAGACGTAGGCTCTACAGTATGCTATGCTGTGTACCGCACCTGAAATGTGCCTTGCCATGAGTCAGTCAAGGGGTACAAGAGTGATCCATGAATGGATCACAGGACAGCGGTCAAAGTTATCCTTAGTAACTAGCGGACTAAGGAAGTTTCTCGGTTATGGAGGTGGTAAAAAGAGTTCGTCGTAAAGGGTTATGTCGATGCAAGCTTAACACCTATCCGGATAGCTCTGAGTAGAGATACCAGATGCATATAATGGATCAACAATTTAGAATAGCTCCAAGTAGAACAGTTATTTGGAATAGCTCCAAATAGAGCGTGGTAGCTACATCTAGGAGATGACATAGAGATTTGTAAAGCACACACGGATCTGAAAGGTTCGGACCCGTTGACTAAAACCTCTCTCACAAGCAACATGATCAAACCTAAAACTCATTGAGTGTTAATCACATAGTGATGTGAACTAGACTACTGACTCTAGTAAACTCTTTGGATGTTAGTCACATGGCGATGTGACCTGTGAGTGTTAATCACATGGCGATGTGAACTAGATTATTGACTCTAGTGCAAGTGGGAGACTGTTGGAAATATGCCCTAGAGGCAATAATAAATTAGTTATTATTATATTTCCTTGTTCATGATAATCGTTTATTATCCATGCTATAATTGTATTGATAGGAAACTCAGATACATGTGTGGATACATAGACAACACCATGTCCCTAGTGAGCCTCTAGTTGACTAGCTCGTTGATCAATAGATGGTTATGGTTTCCTAACCATGGACATTTGGATGTCGTTGATAACGGGATCCACATCATTAGGAGAATGATGTGATGGACAAGACCCAATCCTAAGCCTAGCACAAAGATCGTGTAGTTCGTATGCTAAAGCTTTTCTAATGTCAAGTATCATTTCCTTAGACCATGAGATTGTGCAACTCCCGGATACCGTAGGAGTGCTTTGGGTGTATCAAACGTCACAACGTAACTGGGTGACTATAAAGGTGCATTACAGGTATCTCCGAAAGTGTCTGTTGGGTTGGCACGAATCGAGACTGGGATTTGTCACTCCGTGTAAGCGGAGAGGTATCTCTGGGCCCACTCGGTAGGACATCATCATATGCGCAATGTGACCAAGGAGTTGATCACGGGATGATGTGTTACGGAACGAGTAAAGAGACTTGCCGGTAACGAGATTGAACTAGGTATTGGATACCGACGATCGAATCTCGGGCAAGTAAACATACCGATAGACAAAGGGAATTGTATACGGGATTGATTAAGTCCTTGACATCGTGGTTCATCCGATGAGATCATCGTGGAACATGTGGGAGCCATCATGGGTATCCAGATCCCGCTGTTTGGTTATTGACCGGAGAACGTCTCGGTCATGTCTGCATGTCTCCCGAACCCGTAGGGTCTACACACTTAAGGTTCGGTGACGCTAGGGTTATAGAGATATTAGTATGCGGTAACCCGAAAGTTGTTCGGAGTCCCGGATGAGATCCCGGACGTCACGAGGAGTTCCGGAATGGTCCGGAGGTAAAGAATTATATATAGGAAGTGCTATTTCGGCCATCGGGACAAGTTTCGGGGTCACCGGTATTGTACCGGGACCACCGGAAGGGTCCCGGGGGTCCACCGGGTGGGGCCACCTGCCCCGGGGGGCCACATGGGCTGTAGGGGGTGTGCCTTGGCCTATATGGGCCAAGGGCACCAGCCCCAAGAGGCCCATGCGCCAAGAGAGAGAGAAAAAAGGGGAGAGTCCTAAAGGGGGAAGGCAC
This sequence comes from Triticum urartu, assembly GCF_003073215.2. Taxonomy (NCBI): domain Eukaryota; kingdom Viridiplantae; phylum Streptophyta; class Magnoliopsida; order Poales; family Poaceae; genus Triticum; species Triticum urartu. The sequence continues at coordinate 363,794,445 of NC_053027.1, read as the reverse complement.
CTCCGAGGTGCCTTGGGGAGGATGGACTCCTCCCCACCCTTGGCCGCACCCTTCCTTGGAGGAAGGGGCAAGGGCTGCGCCTCCCCCTCTCCCTTGGCCCTATATATAGTGGGGAAAAAGGAGGAGCAAACGAATCTAAGGCCTGGCGCCTCCCTCTCCCTCCCGTGACACATCTACCTCCTCCCGCAGCGCTTTGCGAAGCCCTGTTGGAATCCCGCTACTTCCACCACGCCGTCGTGCTGCTGGATCTCCATCAACCTCTCCCTCCTCCTTGCTGGATCAAGGCATGGGAGACGTCTCCGTTTCGTACGTGTGTTGAACGCGGAGGTGCCGTCCGTTCGGCGCTAGGATCATCGGTGATTTGAATCACGACGAGTACGACTCCATCAACCCCGTTCACTTGAACGCTTCCGCGCGCGATCTACAAGGGTATGTAGATCCAATCCTCCCTCGTTGCTAGATGACTCCATAGATTGATCTTGGTGACACGTAGGAAAATTTTGAATTTATGCTACGTTCCCCAACAGAAACTGCTAGAGACTTTTTAGCTTGCAATGATAGATATGATCTTAAGAAACTGTTAGCTAAGCTGAAGGAAAAATCCTTGAATGCTAGAATGAAACATGACCTTGCTTTTGCTACTTCACCTATCTGTATCACCGATAAGGATTATGATTTCTCTGTCGATCCTGAGTTAATTACTTTGGTTGAATCTAATCCTTTTTATGGCTATGAATCTGAAACTGTTGTGGCACATCTTACTAAATTAATTGATATAGCCACCCTGTTCACTAATAATGAGAAAACTCGCTATTACTTTATCCTTAAGTTGTTTCCGTTCTCATTAAAGAGTGATGCTAAAACATGGTTTAATTCTCTTGGTCCTGGTTGTGTGCGTAGTCCCCAGGATATGATTTATTACTTCTCTGTTAAATATTTCCCTGCTCATAAGAAACAAGCTGCCTTAAGGGAAATATATAATTTTGTGCAAATTGAAGAAGAGAGTATCCCACAAGCTTGGGGGAGGCTTCTCCGATTACTTAATGCTTTGCCTGATCATCCTCTCAAGAAAAATGAAATACTTGATATCTTTTATAATGGACTAACCGATGCTTCCAAAGACCACCTAGATTGTTGTGCTGGTTGTGTTTTCAGGGAAAGAACTGTTGATCAAGCTTAATTGCTATTGAATAATATGTTGAGTAATGAAAATGATTGGACACTTCCTGAACCAACTCCTAAGCCAACTCCGAACAAAAGGGACATTCCATTTCTCAGTCCTGAAGATATGCAAGAGTCAAAGAAATCTATGAAAGAAAAAGGTATTAAAGCTGAAGATGTTAAGAATTTACCACCTATTGAAGAAATACATGGTCTTGACAATCCGACACAGGCAGTAAAGGTAAATTCTCTCTATAGATTTGATGAAGGTGATATTCCTCGTTATAAGTCTACTAGCCAATGCTTAGATGAGTTTGATGATTTTATTAGTAAACAAGAAAACTTCAATGCCTATGTTAGTAGACAATTGAAACATAATGCATGTATGATTGAACACTTAAGTGATTATATGTCTAGAGTTAAAGGTGAACTTAAACTCATTAGTAAACATGCTTCTATGGTTACCACTCAAGTAGAACAAGTACTTAAAGCTCAGAATGATTTGCTTAATGAATTAAATAATAAGAAAAATGATAATGCTATTAGAGTTGTGACTAGAGGGGGTAAAATGACTCAGGAACCTTTGTATCCTGAGGGCCAACCTAAGAGAATTGAGCAAGATTCTCAGAGAACTAATGTTGATGCACCTAGTTCTTCTAAGAAGAAGAAAAAGAAAAATGATAGAACTTTGCATGCTTCTAGTGAACCCGTTGTTGACACACCTGAGAATCCGAATGATTTTTCTATTTCTGATGCTGAAACACAATCTGGTAATGAACATGAACCTAGTGATAATGTTAATGATGGTGTTCATGTTGATGCTCAACCTAGCAATAACAATGATGTAGAAATTGAACCTGTTGTTGATCTTGATAACCCACAATCAAAGAATCAACGTTATGATAAGAGAGACTTCGTTGCTAGGAAACACGGTAAAGAAAGAGAACCATGGGTTCAGAAACCCATGCCTTTTCCTCCTAAACCATCCAAAAAAAGATGATGAGGATTTTGAGCGCTTTGCTGAAATGATTAGACCTATCTTTTTGCATATGCGTTTGACTGATATGCTTAAAATGAATCCTTATGCTAAGTACATGAAAGATATTGTTACAAATAAAAGAAAGATACCAGAAGCTGAAATTTCCACCATGCTTGCTAATTATACTTTTAAAGGTGGAATACCAAAGAAACTTGGAGATCCAGGAGTACCAACTATACCATGCTCCATTAAAAGAAACTATGTTAAAACTGCTTTATGTGATCTTGGAGCCAGTGTTAGTGTTATGCCTCTCTCTTTATATCGTAGACTTGATTTGAATAAGTTGACACCTACTGAAATATCTTTGCAAATGGCTGATAAATCAACTACTATACCTGTCGGTATTTGTGAGGATGTGCCTGTTGTGGTTGCAAACGTTACTATTTTAACAGACTTTGTTATTCTTGATATTCCCAAGGACGATAGTATGTCTATTATTCTTGGTAGACCCTTTTTGAATACTGCAGGGGCTGTTATTGATTGCAACAAAGGAAATGTCACTTTTCATGTTAATGGTAATGAGCATATGGTACACTTTCCGAGGAAACAACCTCAAGTCCATAGTATCAATTCTATTGGAAAAATTTCAACGATTACTATTGGAGGTTTTGAATTCCCTCTTCCTACTGTCAAGAAGAAATATGATATTCTTATTGTTGGGGACATGCATATCCCCGTTGAGGTAACCTAGTGTTATTCGAAAATTCTCCGGTTTCATGTTATTCGAAAAGAGTTTGTTAACAGGACTTGATCAACCTTGTTAGTGGATTCCTTTTGATGAGCATGAGATGGATGAAGTTAGAAAGCACAACTCTCTGTACCCTCCTTTTACTTTCTGTTATTTAGATTAAATAAAGTAAAAATAGTATTTTCTGTCTGTTTTCTGAATTATCCTTGCAATAAAAAATACCCCGAAAATAAAAGTTCTCCAAATGTCTTGAAAATTTTATATGATTTTTTTCTAGAATATTTAAGAATTATTGGCACTGAGAACACACCAGGGGGCCTCACCACCTGGCCACGAGGGTCCAGGGCGCGCCCCCTGCCTCGTGGGGCCCACGGTGGCCCTCCTCCACTTATTCCTGCACCACACACTCCTTCTTCCTCCCACAAACACGAATATCCAGTTCATACCAGCTCATTTTGCTGCCATTTTCGATCTCCTTGCTCAAAGCACCTCTCACAAAACTGCTTGGGGATTGTTCCTTGGTATGTGACTCCTCCATTGGTCCAATTTTTTTGTGTCTTTATTCATTGCAAATTTGTTGCCTAGGTGACCATGTTCTTGAGCTTGCATGCCAAATTTATATGGTTCCAAGTAGTTTGATGCATGATATAGGCTCTAGGCACTTGTAGGAGTAGTTGCTATCATATTATTGAGTTTGTTTACTTTTATTTTGAAGTTACTAAAAATTTCAGAAATTTTTCAGAGGAAGAAATAGTTTAGGAAAATGTACCAAGGCTCTTCAAGGAAACAAGCCAGGCTTGCAATGCGTGATGCTGATGAAGAGCCACCAAGAGACGCTCCAGTGCGTCCTTGTGAATGGCCTTCGAAACTTTATGGATCGAGCGGGAATTAAGGAAGAATTTAACGCATATTTGCGTAACGCTGATCTTGTGAGCTTCGAGGAAGAGAAAATGCCGTCAGTACCACTATCTCACTAGTTCCTTTGTGAGGAGGTTTGAATTTTCATCTTCACGTAATTCTCCAACTGTCCTATTTGATCTTTATGAAAATTCTTACACTATGGACTTAGAGGATTTTACCACTGCTTGCAAACTTCCACAATGGGGTAGTATCAGGGATCCTCGCAAATCTGAATTTAGAGATTTTCTTGCTAGTATAACTGTGGGGGAATCTAGAGATATAACACAAGCTACCATAGGGAGCATTCACTTTCCTGCTATACATTATTTTGCTCTCTTCATAGGTAGATGCATTAATGGTAAAGATGAGGCATGTACATGTGTGTCCCTGACCTCAGTATTCTTAGGAGTGTTGTGTAGGAGACAAATCTTATAATTTGGGAGCCATTGTTGCACGTAGGTTGCATCTTAATAGATTTAATGGAGATTTCTTTGGTGGAATTTATGCAACCCGCTTAGCTGATTTTCTTGGTGTAACCATACGTAATGATGATATTGAATTACCTCCTGCTTACCTAGACTTTGAATGCTATGGTTCACCACCAGTTTGTCGAGAGGAATGAATCACCTCTCCAGTATCGCTAATCTTTGACAGACGTCGTGCTGTCCGTATTACTCTCCCTGCTCCTGCCTTCTTTGATTATCAGGCAAAAGGAAGATATGTTATTACCAGAGAGGAGGCAGATGAGTACGAGAGGAGGGCGGAGGCCGCTCGTCGCCACGCTGCAGCTCAGGAGGCGATAGCCGCTGCATCTCAGTACGACCCCAACTATTACTATGGATATCCGCCAGGCACCCGTGGCCATAGACCAACTTAGGCCAAAAGCCTAAGCTTGGGGGAGTACGTATTTCTCACCGACATTACATTCATGTTCACACACTCATTGCTAGATGTCGGTGCTCATACTTTTCATTGTATCATCCATGCTAGTTTATTTTCCTTTTTATGCTTTCTTCTTGTGTGTTTAATAAACCTTAAGAAAAACCAAAAAAATTAGTTGTAGCTTTTAGCTAGTTTTAATTTCCACGCTTGTGGTAGTAACTAAAAAGAAAACCCCAAAAGATTTCATGTTAATCTTTTGCTTGTTGGGAGCTTTCCCGTGTAAATAGTTTTATTTCTTTTCTTTTCTTTGGGGTCGATAGGAGAAGACCATGATTAAATTGTTGAAGTATCTCTTATTTGCATTATTGTTGATCTGACAAAAGAGCCCATATTGCCTTGTCTTCTCATGTTTATTGAATGCTTGCAAATTCTAGCTTAGTCCAATGCACGTGCACTATTATTATTATTCACATCATTCGATCGTGCAAGTGAAAGGCAATTATGACGATATATGATGGACTAATTGAGATGAGAAAAGCTAGTATGAACTCGACCTCTCTTGTTTTTGTAAATATGATTAGTTCATCGTTCCTGATTCAGCCTATTATGAATAAACATGTTTGCAATGACAACTAGAGATCATAGTTTCTTGTGCCATGCTTGATTAGCTAGGAGCTTATAATGGTTTACCTTGCGTGCCAACATGCTATTAAAATGGTTGTGATGTGGTATGATAGGGTGGTATCCTCCTCTGAATGATTTAAGTGACTTGACTTGGCGCATGTTCACGCATGTAGTTGAAACAAAATCAACATAGCCTTCACGATATTTATGTTCATGGTGGATTATATCCTACTCATGCTTGCATTCGGTGTTGATTAATTTTAATGCATGTTCATGACTGTTGTCGCTCTCTAGCTGGTCGCTTCCCAGTCTTTTGCTAGCCTTCACCTGTACTAAGCGGGAATACTGCTTGTGCATCCAATACTCCATAAACCCCAAAGTTATTCCATATGAGTCCACCATACCTACCTATATGCGGTATCTACTTCGTTCCAAGTAAATTTGTATGTGCCAAACTCTAAACCTTCAAATAAATATCCTGTTTTGTATGCTCGAATAGCTCATGTATCAACTAGGGCTGTCTGTATCTTCCATGTTATGTGGGTTATTCACAAGAGGAGTGGACTCCGCTCCTCACTCACGAGAAAGTGGCTGGTCACCGGGATGCCCAGTCCCATGCTTTATGCAAACTATATCAAAATAATTGCAAACAAAACTCCCCCTAAGACTCTTGTTAGTTGGAGGCACTCGTTGTTTCGAGCAAGCCATGGATTGATGCTTGTTGGTGGAGGGGGAGTATAAACTTTACCATTCTGTTTGGGAACCACCTATAATGTGTGTAGCATGGAAGATATCGCCATCTCTTGGTTGTTATGTTGACAATGAGAGTATACCGCTCAAAATATTATTCACCTCTATTTCAAAACTGAGCTCTGGCACCTCTACAAATCCCTGCTTCCCTCTGTGAAGGGCCTATCTATTTACTTTCATGTTGAGTCATCATCCTCTTATTAGAAAGCATCAGTTGGAGAGCACCGCTGTCATTTGCATTCATTACTATTAGTTTACAATGAGTATGACTTGACTGGATCTCTTTTACCATGAATTACAATGTCTAGTCAGTCCTTGATCTTTAAAGGTGCTCTGCATTTATGTTTTGCGGTCTCAGAAAGGGCTAGCGAGATACCATCTTGTTATATCATATTATGATTGTTTTGAGAAAGTGTTGTCATCCGAGGTTTATTATTATTTCTTGCTAGTTGATTATGCCATTGATATGAGTAAACATGAGACCTGTGCGTTATTGTGAATATGGTTAGTTCATAATCTTTGCTGAAAACTTGAATGCTGGCTTTACATATTTACAACAACAAGAGCAAACAGAGTTTGTAAAAGTTTTTCTTTATCACTTTCAGTCAACTGAATTGCTTGAGGACAAGCAAAGGTTTAAGCTTGGGGGAGTTGATACGTCTCCGTCGTATCTACTTTTCCAAACACTTTTGCCCTTGTTTTGGACTCTAACTTGCATCATTTGAATGGAACTAACCCGTGACACGTTTTCAGCAGAATTGCCATGGTGTTATTTATGTGCAGAAACAAAAGTTCTCGGAATGACCTGAAACTTCATGGAACATCTTTTCGGAAATAATAAAAAATCCTTGCAAAAGATGAAGACCAGGGGGCCCACACCCTAGCCACGAGGGTGGCGCGCTGCCCCCCTAGGGCGCCCCTACCTCGTGGGCCCCCTGGAGCTCCTCCGACCTCAACTCCAACTCTATATATTTGTCGGGGAGAAAAAAATCAAAGAGAAGGATTCATCGCGTTTTACGATATGGAGCCGCCGCCAAGCCCTAAAACCTCTCGGGAGGGCTGATCTGGAGTCCGTTCGGGGCTCCGGAGAGGGGAATCCGTCGCCATCGTCATCATCAACCTTCCTCCATCACCAATTTCATGATGCTCACCGCGTGCGTGAGTAATTCCATCGTAGGCTTGCTGGACGGTGATGGGTTGGATGAGATTTATCATGTAATCGAGTTAGTTTTGTTAGGGTTTGATCCCTGTATCCACTATGTTCTGAGATTGATGTTGCTATGACTTTGCTATGCTTAATGCTTGTCACTAGGGCCCGAGTGCCATGATTTCAGGTCTGAACCTATTATGTTTTCATCAATATATGAGAGTTCTTGATCCTATCTTGCAAGTCTATAGTCACCTATTATGTGTTATGATCCGTTAACCCCGAAGTGACAATAATCGGGATACTTACCGGTGATGACCGTAGTTTGAGGAGTTCATGTATTCACTATGTGTTAATGCTTTGTTCCGGTACTCTATTAAAAGGAGGCCTTAATATCCCTTAGTTTCTAGGACCCCGCTGCCAGGGAGGGTAGGACAAAAGATGTCATGCAAGTTTTTCCATAAGCACGTTATTGTCGGAGTAAATAGCCATGGGTAGCCTAGCCGGCTTCCCCTGGCCCTTCTGAAAAAATTACGAGCCCGTCCGGCTCTCAAGAATCCAAGACATGGGGCCGCCTTCCCCTTGCTGGCTATCACCCAGGCCGGCTTTCGGAAGGCGGCCCGACTTTAGCCCTCGCAAAAAGAAGCCACGGGAGGGCCGGCTTCGAGAAGCCGGCTTCGAGAAGCCGGCCGCGAGAAGGCCGGCTCCAAGAAGCCGGCTCCCACAAAGCGGTCGAGACCGTACCCTCAAAGTTTACATCCATCTAACGGCGATGTGACAGGGCGCGGCTACAGTAAAGCCTGCCACCCCCAAATCCCGGAGCACGACCAGCACAGTGCGCCGTACGGGTGACCATGACCCGTCCGGCGCAACACTGTTGCCATGTTGACCCTGATGCCATCCACGATGGGCTGCCAGTACGGCCCACGGGCGGTGGGCCCCTTCGGGCAGAGAGACACCCGAAGGCGGCCACGCGTCCCCCAGTCGGCCCAAGACAGAGCCGGCTTCCCGCAGCCGGCTTGCCGCCTCCCTCGAAGGAGACGCCCCATTAAGGAGACAAGACGCGGTGAGGCTACAGCGATCGCCCGCCGGGCGGCGGCACTGTAGCCACGCCTACCTCGACGAAGCCCACGTCACCAAGATAGAGCAACAGTAACCAGCCGCCGACCAGGTCCTGGACAGTGGGGTCTGCCTGTCGACCAAGGGGCCGGGAGCCGGCGGGACCCACCAGTCGGCGGGCCCCAGCAGCCGGCGCAGAAGCCGGCGAGCGCAGTCACAGACGGCTGGGCCCCGCGCCCAGTCGGATTACCATTGTACCCCCGGGGGGTAGGCCTATATAAACCCCCCGGGGCGCCCATGCAAAGGGTGGAACCCCCAGCTAGTTTTAGACACCACACAAGGAGAAGAAGCAAGCTAGCCGTGCCCTTCTTCCTCCTCCCACCGAACAGCTCAAGGAGCATTGTGTAGCTACTTGTCCTTCTAGTGATCATGCGGAGACCCCGCAGAGCAGTAGTAGGGGTGTTATCTCCACGGAGAGCCCCGAAGCTGGGTAAGATTCGCCGGCGTGCATGTCTTCGCCTCATCCCGTTTCCAGGCACCGGCAACGTCTTACTGGCTCCCACAATGATAAGCCACCCGTTGGCATATGTCGCACCTACCACCCGACATTTGGCGCCCACCGTGGGAGCCAGGTGCACCGTCGTCCGGAGACCTGTTCTGGACGGGAACCCTCTTCCTCCCCAGCGAGCGTAGCCAGCCCGGCACGCCCGATGGCGCTTGCCACGACGCGCTGCAAGGCGTCACCAGCATCTGCGCGGCGAGCAGCCTCGCCAATCTCCTCAACGAAACCCTCATCTCCGACGAGCTCGCCTCCGATGCGGACACCGACCACCTCGCCAACCTCCTCGGCCAGCTCCATGTCTCCAGCGAGCCCGCTGTGGATCTAGAGTCGGTTGGCTCCACCGACCCGATGCATGTCGACTCCGACACGGCCTCCTTCGACACCTTCCCCACCAACGTCGCGATCTACAACGACCCGCTTCCTCGGACCGACGGCCGCGATACTGTCACCACCGAAGTGATGGTCGTCGGCCACGGCGGCCCGGCCGACGAGAGCACCCACGACGCCCCGCACGCGGCGGCCCACGACTTGTCCACCCCCTCCCGGCTGATGCCGACGACGAAGCACTGGAGGCGCGCCGCCTCGCCCTCCTCGCAGAGGGCCGGAGGCTGGCTTCCGTGAGACGCCTCACTGAGGCCTACCAGCGCGAAGCTGACCGCGCCGCCTTCGGCACGCCGGCCCCGGGCGGGCCAAGCCGGGCCGGCATTGTCAAGCAACGCGACGCCATCATCGCCGACATGCTGGGAGTCGACCGCCCGGTCTATGCCACTCCGCTCGAGAACTTGCGTGCCGCCCAGGCGGCCGTGGACGAGTTGGACGGCTTGGAGGCCGAAGAACTCCCCCACATGACCCGGCGCATCCAGCAACTGATTGACGCGGCCGCACGGCGACACGAAGCCGACGCCCGCGCGGGAAGCCCTCCCCGCGCCGAGATCACGGCGCGACGTCCCGGACACCGATTACGAGCAACGCCCGCGCGCGGCGCGAGAAAGAGCCGGCGGCCAGCCGAAGCCGGACCCGAATCTCCATCGAGCGAGACACGGACGGCCATCCCCGAGCCATGGAATGGCGGGGCGACCCGCCTCCACCTCGACCCCGTGGAGAGAGATATCCCACCCCGCCGCCAGTGGCGCACCCGACTCTCAGCGGTCGACTAGGTCGCCGCGAAGGAGTCGGCGAGAACGATGCCCGCCATCGGATCGACCGCCTGGCGCGATCCCTGGCGCTGGAAGAAGAAGACGATGTCGGCCCGCCTTGTTTCGGCCTCCGCATCCGCGACGAGCCTTTCCCCAAAGGGTTCTCGCTCCCAAGAGACACGCCCAAATACAACGGCTCCGTGAAGACGGAAGATTGGTTGATCGACTACTCCACGGCGGTCAGCATAGCCAACGGCAACCGGCGCGTTGCCGTGAAGTACGTGCCCCTCATGCTGCAAGGCACGGCGTGGACCTGGCTCAACAGCCTCAAGCCTCTCGGCATCAACAGCTAGCTAGATTTCACCGAAGCTTTCATCCGCAACTTCACCAGCACCTACAAGCGGGCCCCCAAGCCCAGGCAGCTCTCCCTGTGCGTACAGGGCCCAGCCGAGTCCACTCGCGACTACCTCACGCGTTGGGCCGAGCTCCGCAATTCTTGCGAGGGGGTGCACAAGGTGCAAGCCATCGAATATTTCACTGCCGGGTGCCGAGAAGGTACCCTCCTCAAGCACAAGCTCCTCTGCGACGAGCCGACTACCCTCGACGAGCTTCTGGACATAGCAGACAAATACGCCACCGCCGACTCTTCGATGAAGACCGAGCTCCGGGTAGACGCGTCCGGGAAAGTACTCAACCCGGCGCCCACGACGCCGGCAGGGGATTCCGGCCGACGCCCACACCCGAACGACCACAAGCGCAAGGGCCCTGCGCCGCCTCCCGCCAGTCGGCAGGTGGCCACGGTCGAAGACGCGCTGCCTGAAGGGCGACCCGCGCCCAAGAAGCCCAAGGGCGGCCGGCCGGCTTGGCAGCCGGCTTTCTCCTACGAGCAAACTCTCGACGCCCCGTGCAAATTCCATAGCGGCGCGAAGCCGTCCAACCACACAACCCAGAAGTGCCATTGGCTCACCCGAATCTCTAAAGGCGAGGGGCTCGCGCCGCCTCCGCCTGCCGGCCCGCCGCCTCCGGCTCCGCCGCCCCCGGCCGCTCGGCCCGCAGTCGGAGCCGTGCACGACGAATTCCCCGACGAGCAAGCAACCTACATTGTCTTTACAAGCCAGCTCGAAGACCGGCGCGGCAAACGCCGAGAGCACCAGGAAGTCAGCGTGGTCGCTGTCAACCCCGCCGGAGACATGCATTGGTCAGAAAAACCCATCAGCTGGAGCCGGGCCGACCATCCAGAGGTGATGCCGTCTCCCGGCTCTTATGCGTTGGTCCTGGAAGCCACCCTCGCAACGGAGAGACGCGCTGCCCGCTTCTCCCGCGTGCCGATAGACGGCGGGAGCAGCATCAACATCCTGTACCGTGACACCCTGGAGAAGCTAAATGTCAAGACGAAGCAGCTCATGCCTACTCGGACAGTGTTTCATGGCATCGTACCCGGCTTGTCCTGCGCCCCCATTGGCAAGATCAAGATTGATGTACTCTTTGGGGACAAGGAGCATTTCCGCCGGGAAGCAATCTGGTTTGAAGTGGTGGACCTGGAGAGCCCCTACCACGCGTTGCTTGGCCGACCCGCCTTGGCCAGGTTCATGGCAGTTCCCCACTATGCATACCTCAAGATGAAGATACCAAGTTTCAAGGGCGTCATCACCGTAGCCGGCGATTACAAGAAGTCTTCCGAGTGCGCTGCCGCCAGCAGCCGGCTGGCCGAGTCCCTTGTGATTGCCGAAGAGAAGAAGATGTTGGACCGGGTCGTGGCCATGGCCAGCAAGCAGCCGAACCAGTCCCCCGACCCCAAGGAGTATGATGCCCAAGGATCTTTCCAGCCGGCCAAAGAAACGAAGAAGATACCCCTTGACCCCGAGCACCCCGAGAGGTTTGCCGTCATCGGGGAAAGCCTGAACAGCAAATAGGAAGGCGAGCTCGCCGAGTTCCTCCGTGAGAATCGGGACATCTTTGCATGGTCCCCCAAGGACATGCCGGGTGTTCCGAAGGAATTCGCCGAGCACAAACTACACGTCCGAAAAGACGCAAAACCAGTCAAGCAGCCCCTCCGCCAACTATCAGAGGAAAAGAGAAGGATTGTAGGGGAGGAGATAGCCCGGCTTCTGGCAGCCGGCTTCATTATGGAAGTCTTCTTTCCAGAGTGGCTTGCCAACCCGGTCCTCGTGTTAAAGAAGAACAACAAGTGGCGCATGTGTATAGACTACACAAGCCTCAACAAGGCCTGCCCTAAAGATGCCTTTGCCCTGCCGAGGATTGACCAAGTGATAGACTCCACGGCCGGATGCGAGCTGTTGAGTTTCTTGGATGCTTACTCAGGATATCACCAGATAAAGTTAGATCCGGACGACCGCCTGAAGACCGCCTTCATCACGCCATTTGGAGCCTTCTGCTACCTGACTATGACATTCGGCTTAAGAAATGCCGGTGCCACTTTTCAGCGTTGCATGCAGAAGTGCCTCCTCAAGCAACTCGGCAGAAACGCTCACGTCTACGTGGACGACATTGTGGTGAAGACGGAGAAGCGCGGCACCTTGCTGGAAGACCTCAAAGAAACGTTTGAGAACCTACGCCGGTTCCAAATCAAGCTCAACCCCGAGAAATGCGTGTTCGGAGTGCCAGCCGGCCAACTCCTAGGCTTCCTGGTCTCCGAACGCGGCATCGAATGCAACCCGGTGAAGATCAAGGCCATCGAGAGAATGGCGATCCCCACCAAGCTTCGAGACATCCAAAAGTTCACCGGATGCTTGGCCTCCTTAAACCGCTTCATCAGCCAGCTCGGAGAGAAAGCTCTCCCCCTCTACCGCCTCATGAAGAAGAGCACTCACTTCGAGTGGAACGACCAGGCCGACCAAGCTTTTCACGAGCTGAAGAAGATGCTGGCCACGCCGCCCGTCCTAGCGGCGCCGACTGAGAAAGAGCCCATGCTCCTTTACATTGCCGCAACCAGCCGGGTGGTCAGCACCGTCATCGTAGTCCAACGCCCAGAAGAAGGCCAAGCCCAGCCGGTCCAGAGGCCGGTGTATTATTTGAGCGAGGTGCTGTCCGCTTCAAAGCAGAACTACCCGCACTACCAGAAGATGTGTTACGGCGTGTACTTCACCGCCAAGAAGCTGAAGCCCTACTTTCAAGAGCATCCCGTCACGGTCGTATGCACCGCCCCGCTGGCCGAGATCATAGGCAGCCGGGACGCATCCGGCCGGGTGGCGAAATGGGCCATCGAGCTGGCCCCTTACACAATCTTCTACCAGCCCCGCACCGCCATCAAGTCCCAAGCACTGGCCGACTTCCTCGTCGACTGGGCCGACACCCAGTACCTGCCGCCGGCTCCCGACTCCACCCATTAGCGCATGCACTTTGACGGGTCCAAGATGCGCACCGGCTTGGGAGCCGGCGTCGTCCTTACCTCTCCCAAAGACGACAAGCTCAGATACACGCTGCAGATTCACTTTGCCGCCTCCAACAATGTAGCCGAGTACGAGGCACTCATACACGGACTCCGGCTTGCCAAGAACTCGGCATCCGCCGGATCCTATGTTATGGCGACTCAGACTTGGTGGTTCAGCAATCATCCGGCGACTGGGACGCCAAGGACGCAAATATGGCAAGCTGCCGCTTCCTGATTCAACAACTCAGCGGATACTTTGAAGGATGCGAGTTCCTCCACGTACCGCGAGCCGACAACGAGCCAGCCGATGCCCTGGCTCGAATAGGCTCCACTCGACAAGCAATACCAACCGGCGTCGCTCTACAACGCCTCCTAAAGCCGTCCATCAAGCCGTCTCCAGAGTCCGATTCCATCTTCGTACCGCCTGACCCCGACGCAGCCGGGTCCGCCGCGAGAAGGAGGTGTTCGATCCCTGCCTCCTACCGGCTTCGGGCGCGTACAGGCAGCAGATGCCGCGCGTGCTCACCATCACCCGGGCTGCACCGCTGACGACCCGTGGGCGAGGCCGACCATGCTGGAGGTGGTGAAGGGCCTGAAAGCGACACAGATGATGGAAAGCACGCCTCCGGCGACGACGACACTCTCCAGAGCGGGCCTCCGGTGGTGACAGGCTCTCTCCAGGGAGGACATGTGATCCAATGATAAACCCTTTTTGCGAGAGATAACCTTTCTTCTTTTCATTTCATTTCTGAAAGGCGATAGCCCAATCGTTGTAAGCTTGTATCAGCGGAGTAAGCTTCAGTTATCTGGAGAATGTGACGAGTCGCTGCAGCAACGGTGCTGCTGAAGTGCTGATCAAGCTGCGTACATGTATCCTCAAATAATGCTGTGGCTCTTCTTTTGAGTTTTTAGCTGGTTACAAGATATATATGCACCGTCTCCTTGATCTGGCAGTTTATATGTATGGCGAGCTCGGGATATGCAATGCCTGGGAGCGTTTCCATACGCGGTGTGTTGGTTGCTTCATACTGTATATACTACTAGAACCCGCAAAAAAAAAAGGAAAAAAAAAAGAGGAGTTCAGCTCCAAGACATTATACTGGACGTGCAAATAGGCAATGTTTTCTTTCACTTGTGTCAAATGCGTGGATGTATGTCGTAGGGGTCTAGAGTTGCTGAGATGCTGTTTTCAAGAACAAGTACTAGTACAATGCTGAACCTGAGGGGTATAATTCAGAACTTGTCTTTGTGACTTTGCACTGGCAGGTTGTATTATTCCCTGAGTCTGAAGTCCAGAGCTGCTTCGATCGGCAAGCGAGCAAACATAAATGGAAGCCGTTTGCTTCGAGTGACGCGTCCTTTTGCAAATGTTTCTGTCCACACAATGAACTGAAAGTGGCAGAGGCGAAATTCTGGTTCGAGTCCTTATAGTTATAGTTTTTTAGTAGTGATCTCTGTTCATGGAGATCACGAGGCCACCGATACCCTCTGTGG
>NC_053027.1:363763433-363778612 GCF_003073215.2 Triticum urartu | reverse complement strand
CCTTCTCTTGCCGGTGCACCTCATAACCATTCATTTCTCGCTATTCATTTATTCCGGAGTGCTCAAGATATCTCGAAGATTCGTGCTTACATTCTGTTTTTGTTCAAACTCTTTTGAGGATGTTCCCTCATTAAAGTCATTTAATTCAACCGGTGCTTTCTCTCTTTTGAATCGTTCAACGGTGTTTCTTTTCAGTGGACCCTAACCCACAGGTCTTTTCCAGGATCTTACCTAACTCTTCTTATTTTCCCGTAGCTATCCTAAATTCTTTTGAAGTTTGACGTAAGAATGAGTTATCATCAGTCATATGTATTTCTCCAAGATCTGTCAATTTTTTTTTCATTGTTGGCTCAACCTCTTCGTTTTGATTCTTCCGGAGTGTCTAAATAATTCTTGGTGGTGCTTCTCGTCGTCATTCTCAACATTTGAAGACCGAAGAAGAATTTTTCCTCCATATTCTATCCACTCTCTCAGAGATTCATGGTTCTAGCTACATGTCATCCCCTCATAATTGTTTTGAATGTGGCAATTCTTCTCACCTATCCGGAACAATTCGAGATTCTGCTAAGTTTGATTCTCCGAAGGCCATCATTTCGGGATTATTCATTCTCAGCTTTCAGCTCTCGTTCCCCAAATCTTACCGGTACATCATTCAAATATTCTCTATTAAGCTCGTGACCTATTCGTCCTCTTGTATCTAAATTCTCTCAAGCATCTTCGTTTAATTGCTAATTCTTCCCGGTGTGTCTTCATGTTTTAATCGTTCTTTTCAATTCTTACGGTGGTTCGTTCAAGAGTTTTCTTCCTTCGTGTATCATATCTATGCATTCGTGCTTTTCAAATTCTACCGGTGGATTGTTGAAGACTTTCTCAAGTTTGCGCTACATCTATCTTAATCTTTCTACGAGGATAAGTAGTATGCCAAATCCGTTGCTTGTCAGCAATTAAATTATTGAAGGATAGGCATAACATAATTCTTATTCTTGTTTCATCCTAATGTTTAATTCTTTATTCTAGAGGCCCTTCAAATTCTCGGTTTCATTTGTTTCATTTTATCTTTTTCCCGGGGTTCCAACCTCTTTCAACTATGTAATCACGGAGATCTATCTAAATCTTTACAAGGCTCCACCTTGTGTTTTCAACTACCCTTTCTTTCCGTTTGATCATTCTTTTGTTTAACGGAGTTCTTCATGGAGGTTCTACATAATGGTCCATCAAGGATTTAATTCCTTCTCCAACTTTTTTTTTCATCAAGATTCTTTCCTAAGAAGTTCAAGCTTTTCTTCATATTGTAATTCGGAGTGCAATTCTTTCTTCCGTATCATTGGAGGTGGTATTATGCCATTCTTGATAATTTCAGTTCATGCTTCATGATTCACATGTTGTCAAGGATGAGATATTTTAAATCCATCATTTTCTTCATTGGAGTTAGCTTGGGTTATATTTCACCTAAAGCTTTCCCTAAGGATGGTTGCTAATTATGGTGTTTATAAATGACCCAAGTTCTTCTTTTATCCTCCCGGTGAAATACTTTCTCGTCTCCTTGTTCATATCAATCCAATTCTTCTTCCCGTGAGTGGCAGGTTGTCACCTCATAATTTGAGATGTATTCCATAAGACCATATCAAGATTATTCTTTTCGTTGTTGGTTTTCCAACAACTCCGTTCTAGCATTTGTTGTAAGCGTGCTCTCTCAAGATCGTGTTTCCCTTCATTCATTCCATTCTTACTTTTGTTCCGGAGGCATTGTGATGTTGCTCTCTTCAACCCATCTTCTTGTTTTGTCAGGATCGTGTTTTTTTCTTGGTTTATCCATTTAACCTGAGTGTTGTGTCCTCTGCTCAAGTTCTTTCATCTTAACAAGTGCTACCCGAATTGGTTCTTTCTTATTCCTCTTTCTTAACGGAGTGCTTTCAACTTCGTTCATCGCCGTTGCTTTCTTTCTTTCAATTTGCTCAACCTTGCAAGGTTCTTTGGTTTCACTCATTTTTCAAAGAAGCAACTTACTTTTACCTCTTCTCTTTCTCTTCCGTTTTTTTTCCTCCGGTGCCATTCTAGATCTCGGGACGAGATCCTTTCGTAGTGGTGGAGTGTTGTGATGCCCCAAGACCGGAGCTTTAGACGCCTTCCATGTTTCCGAGTGTTGTTGTGTGATTTGTTTTGGTTCGTTGCATCATGTGCATTGCATCATGTCATCATGCCATCATGTCATTAATCTTTGCATCTCATATCAACTAAATAAATCGTATGGATCTTTGGTCCATTTAAATTGAGGGAATTCACATGGTGAGTTCTCTTTATAACATATCCTCTTGATATTAGGGAGCTATATTAAATATTCCATTTTCCGAATCACCCATGAACACACTTGCAAAATATTTCCCCATGCCTTCGTCCCATGCATCTTCTCCTTCTCCTTTCCTTCTATTTCCTGTCTTTTCATTGTCCCATTTTCCCCTTCTCTATTAATGTCCATTTTTTTCCTATAAATTCTAGACCGTGCCAGGAACACCTCCTCCAATTTTCAGATCCTTTGGACTTGTTTTGGTTGGATTCAAAAATGGCTCAAGTTTGAATCTAATTCAAACTTGAATTATTTTTCTATCTCTAAAATATTGCCAAACCATTTTATTCGATTTGTCCAAAGTTCCGGCGCTCCAAGAATATTTTATTTTCTGAAATATTCTTTCCCTAACCCTCTCTTTTCTTTCTTTCTTTCTTCTCTCTATTTGTTTTTTTGTTAAAGTAAATCAGAGATGAGTGAGAGAGAGCAGCAGGCCCATTCTCCTTCTAGGCCCAGCCGGTGCCCTCCCCCTAGGCGCAGCCCCTCTATACTAGGCCGGCCTCCCAAGGCCCACCCCCCGTCTAACACTAGCACTCCCTCACTCGATCCCCTGCACCCCCTCCTCTCTATTCCCTTGCGCCGCCAACCCTGTGCCCGATTCCCCTCGTACTCCCTCCAGCGACGCGCTGCGCCCGATCCTCCAAGCGCCGCCTGGAGCCTTGCGCGTTCCTTCTCCTCCGTTGGCCTGCTAGCTCGCCTCCTTGACCCGCAACCCGATCCCCATCTCCCATCTCTCCCACCTCTCGCTCTCCTCGCAACACACCAGAGGAGGATCCCCGTGCCCGATCCTTTTCCTCCTCCCATCAACCCTCCATCACTCGCCGCCCGCCTCCAATTCTGCCGCCGTCGAGCGCCACCAGCAGCAGTTTCAGGTGTCCCCGTCGCCGAGCCCCTCACCGCCCTTCTGCAGCTCGTCTCCGGCCCTGCCCGTCGGAACCCCGCCTCCCGGTGCGCGCTGCTGCGTCGCGCCCGTCGACTAGCAACGCTCCGGCCGCCTTCGCCGGAGTACCACCAGGGAGCTGGCCCCTGTGCACCAGCGCCGTGACTCCCTCCTATGCTCGCGAGCCTTGCTTCGCTACTGCGCCTCTCCGGCCTCGCTGCCTCCACAAGGCACTAGTAGCACGTCCACTCTGTCGTTCAGTGCCGCTGCGCCTTCGGTCTGTCACATGTTGAAGGAAACGAGCAGCAGCAAGCCCCATCGAGCTCCTACAATAGCTGTCCGAGTCCTGGACAAAACCCCCCAAGTCATCGCCTCCTTGCACCATGCAGTGTCATCGTGGATGCATGCACCACTGGATCGGAACCGCGAGCATCAAGTACCACTACAAACCCGAGGAATTCGGATGCATCAAGTTCCCGAGAAGACCCGTTTATCGTCAAGTTCGACTACCCGTATCATCAAGAACCACTACGGCCGGAGACCTCGGACCCGCCAAGTACCCCTTCGAGCTATCAATACCGCAAGCGCCAAGTTCCACGACGACCCAAGTACCGCGAGAACATTTGTACCTCTAGCTTTGCCTTCGGAATCACGAAGACCGTCTAGCACCCCTTCGAGATGACGAGACCGACATGTCCGAAGATGCAAGTACCACTCCGAACCATGTACGACGACCGTCGCCGAAGACCCATGTAACGCAAACATCTAGTTCAACTACCGTCGCATGGACCGCTACTTTCCACGATGACCTCATGAACGTCTACTTCCTCTTCGACTCGTGAACCTCTACTTCCACTACGATCCGCGAGTACCACTACTTCCACTACGAACTCGAACCGCCGCAATACCGCACGCTTCAAAGGTATAACCTCGAGGCGACGTCCGTGAACGTATGTTTGCGATGCTTGAGATGCTTGTGTTTTGCACCCTATTCAAATTTTCACTCGTTTCCTTGTCGCCAACTCGTGGGACACCTGGAATCCGGGAGCACCCCACCATCTTTTGCACGCATCCGCACACTTCTCCTTTGCATCGGTATCTCAATCGAGTTACCGGGAACCGGAATGTTGTCGTGGCACCGTTTTCCGTTACGTTGCCGTGGCACCGTTTTCCGTTATCGTTGCCGTGGCACCCCTTTTGTTTCCGCCATGATGACAATTGCTTCTTAATGCTCTTGTCAACTTTTAATAAAATTGCATAAACTTGCACATGTCATCCGCATCATGTTAACAACATCAAGAATGTTTAATTTGTTGTTTGCATTAATTTGCTAAATGCATATGGGGATTTACCGGATTCATTGTTTGTTATATCCGGCCCCATTTAAATTGTTTAGATGGTGTAGTTTTGTTATGCCTCACCCTCTTGCCATGTTTAACAACATTTAATATTGTTGGGTACATAAACAAGATCGAATCTAAATAACTTGAATGTGGTGTTCCATCAATATGCAACTCGTTGCATATTGAGCTCCACTTAATTTGTAGGATTTCTTGTGCACTTTGCCATGCCATGCATATTTAAACCGGACATGCATCATACTTGGTTGTGCATCATGCCATGCTTATATCGTGGTTGTTTACTATGTTGTTTGCTTCTTTCTGGGTTGCCTTTCTCGTGAGCTTCGGTTCCGTTCCGGAGTTGTGAGGATCCGTTCGACTTCGTTCGTGTGTCTTCTTCATGACTTGTTCTTCTTCCTTGCGGGATCTCAGGCAAGATGACTGTACCCTCGAAATCACTTCTATCTTTACTTGCTAGTTGCTCGCTCTTTTGCTATGCCTATGCTGCGATACCTACCACATGCTTATCATGCCTCCTATATTGTTGAACCAAGCCTCTAACCCACCTTGTCTTAGCAAACCGTTGTTTGGCTATGTTACCGCTTTGCTCAGCCCCTCTTATAGCGTTGTTAGTTGCAGGTGAAGATTGAAGTTTGCCCCTTGTTGGAACATGGAGATGTTGTTCCTTGTTGGAACATGTTTACTTGTTGGGATATCACTATATATCTTATTTAATTAATGCATCTATATACTTGGTAAAGGGTGGAAGGCTCGGCCTTATGCCTAGTGTTTTGTTCCACTCTTGCTGCCCTAGTTTCCGTCATATCGGTGTTATGTTCCCAGATTTTGCGTTCCTTATGCGGTTGGGTTATAATGGGAACCCCTTGACAGTTCGCTTTGAATAAAACTCCTCCAGTAAGGCCCAACCTTGGTTTTAACATTTGCCACCTAGCCCTTTTTCCCTTGGGATTTGCGCATCCCGAGGGTCATCTTATTTTAACCCCCCCGGGCCAGTGCTTGTCTAAGTGTTGGTCCAAACTAGAGCCACTTGCGGCGCCACCTCGGGGAAACTTGAGGGCTGGTTTTAGCTGTACGTAGTGTTCATCCGGTGTTGCCCTGAGAACGAGATATGTGCAGCTCCTATCAGGATGTCGGCGCATCAGGCGGTCTTGCTGGACTTGTTTTACCATTGTCGAGGATGTCTTGTTGTACCGGGATACCGAGTCTGATCGGAATGTCTCGGGAGGAGGTCTATTCCTTTGTTGACGGTGAGAGCTTTTCATGGGCTAAGTTGGGACACCCCTGCAGGGATTTGAACTTTCGAAAGCCGTGCCCGCGGTTATGGGCAGATGGGAATTTGTTAATGTCCGGTTGTAGATAACTTGAACCTTAACTTATTTAAAATGCATCAACCGCATGTGTAACCGTGATGGTCTCATTCCGGCGGAGTCCGGGAAGTGAACACGCTGTTGGAGTTATGTTTGACGTAGGTTGTTCTAGGATCACTTCTTGATCATAGTTTATCGATCGTGCTTTGCCTTCTCTTCTCGCTCTCTTTTGCGTATGTTAGCCACCATACATGCTAGTCGCTTGCTGCAGCTCCACCTCATACCTTTACCTTTCCCATAGGCTTAAATAGTCTTGATCGCGAGGGTGCGAGATTGCTGAGTCCCCGTGGCTCACAGATACTTCCAAAACCAGCTTGCAGGTGCCGATGAGTCCGTGCAGATGACGCAACCAAGCTCAGGAGGAGCTCGATGAAGATCTTGTCCTTTGTGTTGTTTTGTTCTAGTTGGTCAGTAGTGGAGCCCAGTTGGGGTCGATCGGGGACCTTGTCGCATTTGGGGTTCTTCTTTTATTTTGGTTCCGTAGTCGGACCTTGAGTGTATTTGGATGATGTAATGCTTTATTCATGTAATTGTGTGAAGTGGCGATTGTAAGCCAACTATGTATCTTTCCCTTATGTATTACATGGGTTGTGTGAAGATTACCTCACTTGCGACATTGCTTTCAATGCGGTTATGCCTCTAAGTCGTGCTTCGACACGTGGGAGATATAGCCGCAAATCGAGGGCGTGACATGCCTCCCCCCTGCGCGCCGGCGCAATGCCGGCTCCTGCCTCCGGCTCACCCCCGGCCGCTGCTCTAGCACCGCGGCTGATTGGCCGCTTTGGCCCGCTCAGTCGGCGCCGTCTGCGGCGCCCCTCCACGAAGACCACGTGGTCCTCCCTCCTCTCCATCACCGGCGGGTCTTGGTCGATCTCCTCCGACGGGGGCACGGGGATGTCGGGGGCCACGGCGCGGAGGGGAACGACGAGCAGCGAGGATGGTTGTGCGAGGCCTCCGCCTCCGTCTCCGCGGCTGCCGCCTCCGCCCGGGCCTTGGCCGCCGCGTCGGCCTGCTCCTTCGCCGCCTGGGCGGTCCTTCGTTCTGCCGCCTCCCGCTCCTCCCGCGCCTCCCGTGCGTTCCACTCCGTGGCCTCCCTAAGGTCGGCGCGGGGATCCACGCGACGGGAGCCTGAAGACCCTCCAGTCGGCCCGACTACGGAGCCGCCAGGACCTCGCTCAAGGGAAAGCGGTGCCCTATCCGGCGAGCAAAGAAAGGTTTAGAAGAGTTTCGGTCGAAAAGGACAACACAATATATATATATACAAGACATTCGACGACTTACGCCGAGATCGCCTGCGACTGTTTCACCGCCTTGCGGAAGCGGGCCGCCTTCACGGCCGCCTCATCCCGCTTGGTCGCCGCCGTAGAAGCCTTGGATTTCTTCGGTCGGCTGCCAAAGAAGGTCGACGCGGCCCGGCGCTTCTGCGCACCGCCACGGGCAGCCGGTGCGGCAGACGGGCCCGTGCCTTGATGATCAAGCGCCGGCTGGCGGTGCGGGGCGGCTTCGACCTCGTCGTCGTCCGCCCAGTCCTCGAGGCCGGCCCTGTGCCCCACGCCTCCTGCCTCGTCGCCTTCCCCCACGATGCCATCTTCCATGGAGGCCGCTCCCAGGTCCGGATCATTGGCGCCATCTACCGTGCGATCGGGGAGGAGCTGGCGCTCTACCCCTGCGGCCCCGGCCGTCGGCGGAAGAAGAGGGTTCTGCTAAGGGCAAACCTGATCAGAAGTCGGCTATCATGAGGCCGGCTACAAAAAGGAAGAAAAGAAGAAAAACTTACGGCAGGCGGAGGGTTGGCGCGAGAATACGGCCCCTTGCCGTATCGCCAATCCTCGGCGAGCTTGCAGTTGGAGATGTAGTTCACCATGTAAGACACCTCGGCATGAGGCATCTCCCTGGTGCTCAGCCGGCACGGGTCGAAGCGGCCGCGCATCTGGCAAATCATGTGAGGCAGGCCTTGGAGCGGAAGTACTCGGCGCTCCATGAAGGCGGCCACCAGGTCGGCTCCGGTCAGGCCCTCCGACTGGATCATCACCCGGAGCCGGGAGACGGCTGCGTTCCCAGCCTGAGACAACGACCTGACCCGGTAGCTCCACGAGGGTTGCCTCCCAGCTGGCGGGCCGGCTACGTAAGCCGGCAGGTTGACGTAGTCGCCTTGCTGGGCGAAGTTCTTCACGTAAAAATAGGACTTCTGCCAGAGCTTCACCGACTGGATCAGCGGGATGGGTGGGAACGGATTGTTCTCACCCGTCCGCCTCATGGCAATGAAGGCTCCGCAGGGGGCGGGCACGCCCGCGACGACAGTGCCGAGCTTGCTTTGGAAGAATTCTCCCCAGAGCTCGAGAGTGGGGAGAACCCCAAGAAAGCCCTCGCACAGGGTCACGAAAGCCGACAGCAGCATCACCGCGTTGGGCGTGAGGTGATGCGGCTGGAGGTGGTAGAATTCAAGGAAAGCTCGAAGGAATCCGCTCGCCGGGAGGCCGAAGCCGCGCAGGCAGTGCGAGCGGAAGATCACCCGCTCGCCCTCCTCCGGTGCCGGCGAAATCTCCCTCGCGGCGCCTGACGAACCCGCACGTAGTTCTCGCCCGGCAGCGCCGCGTCCGGCGGAGGAACTCGACGTGGTCCTCGTGGACGTTGGAGCCATCCCACGAGCTCGACAACGCCATGGGAGCGACGCGGCGAGGAGCAAGACGATGCGACGGCGGAGACGCGCACGACCCCGCTACGGCGGGACCAAAGGAACCGAGAGGCCCGACGGCGGAACGGCGCGGCAATGGGTTGCTGCGGCGGCGAAGGGAAGAAGAAGGAAGGCGAGAAGGGGCGGAGCGAGGGAGAGCGTGCGAGCCTCTGCCGCTCCCCCTCCTCCCCCTACTTATAGACCCGCGCGGCGGAGCCGAGGAGGCGTGGCGTGGGGGAACGTGGGAATCAACTGCGCCCACTCCCCCACGTCCCGCGATTATTGCGCCCTGATGGCGTAATAAAACCGCCGCGGGAAGGCGAGCGGTCCGTGTGGGCCGCAGAAGATCCGCGCTCGGGCCGAGGCCTAGGAGTGGCGGGCCCGGGCCTGCGGCGGCGTCCCGTCGCGCGCGTGCGTTGGCAGGATTTCCTTGCCACGTGGCCCGCGGGATGGCGGCGCGGTCAGCTCGCAGGCCGACCCGCGTTCCCGCCTACGAGAAACGGAGCTTTCCGAAGACGGCGCGCACAAGCAAAGCCGGCCCCTCAGGATAGGAAGCTGACCAAGCTTCTCGTCCCTTTGTCAGCCTCGAAGCTCGATCAGCTTCGGGGACTACTGTCGGAGTAAATGACCACGGGTAGCCTAGCCGGCTCCCCCTGGCCCTTCTGAAAAAATTACGAGCCGATCCGGCCCTCAAGAATCTAAGACGTGGGGCCGCCTTCCCCTAGCCGGCTGTCTCCCAGGCCGACTAACGGAGGGCGGCCCGACTTTAGCCCTCATGAAGAAAGCCGCGGGAGGGCTGGCTCCGAGAAGCCGGCCGCGAGAAGGCCGACTCCAAGAAGCCGGCTCCCACAAAGCGGTCAAGATCGTACCCTCGAAGTCTGCATCCACATAACGGCGATGTGACGGGGCGTGGCTACAGTAAAGCCTGCCACCCCCGAATCCCGGAGCACGCCTGGCACAGTGCGCCGTACGGGTGGCCATGACCCGTCCGGCGCGGCACTGTTGCCACGTTGACCCTGATGTCATCCACGAGGCTGCCAGGCGGCCCATGGGCGGTGGGCCCCTTCGGCAGAGAGACACCCGAAGGCGGCCAGGCCTCCCCCAGTCGGCCCAAGACAGAGCCGGCTCCCCACAGCCGGCTTGCCACCTCCCTCGAAGGAGACGCCCATTAAGGAGACAAGACGCGGTGAGGCTACAGCGATCACCCGCCGGACGGCGGCACTGTAGCCACGCCCACCTCGGCGAAGCCCTCGTCACCAGGATTGAGGCACAGTAACCAGCCACCGACAAGGCCCTGGACAGTGGGGCCTGCCTGTCGACCAAGAAGCCGGATTACCATTGTACCCCCGGGGGGTAGGCCTATATAAACCCCCCGGGGCACCATGCAAGGGGGATCCATGCTAGTTTTAGACACCATATAGGGAGGAGAAGAGAGCGAGCTGAGCCCTTCTTCCTCCTCTCGCCAGACAACTCAAGGAGCATCATGTAGCTACTTGTTCCTCTAGTGATCATGCGGAAACCCCGCAGAGCAGTAGTAGGGGTGTTATCTCCACGGAGAGCCCTGAAGCTGGGTAAGATTCGCCGGCGTGCATGTCTTCG
This sequence comes from Triticum urartu, assembly GCF_003073215.2. Lineage (NCBI taxonomy): Eukaryota > Viridiplantae > Streptophyta > Magnoliopsida > Poales > Poaceae > Triticum > Triticum urartu. Next base: position 363,768,387 of record NC_053027.1, on the reverse strand, counting down.
CCTCATCCTGCTTCCAGGCACCGGCGACGTCTTACTGGCTCCCACAATGATAAGCCACCCGTTGGCATATGTCGCACCTACCACCCGACACCCCTAGTCCGAATTGGACAAGGAGGGAGGGGCGGCACCCCCCCTTTCCTTCCTCTCCTCTCTCCCTTCCTTCCCCTCTCCTACTTGGACAAGGAAAAGGAGGGAGTCCTACTCCTCGATGGGAGTAGGACTCCTCCCTGGCGGCTCGGCCCCGCACCTCCCCCCTTGCTCCTTTATATACGGGGAGGGGGCACCCTAGACAACAACAATTGATCCTTGAGATCTCTTAGCCATGTGCGGTGCCCCCTCCACCATACCTCGATAATTTGTAGGGTGCTTAGGCGAAGCCCTGCGACGGTAGAACATCAAGATCGTCACCACGCCGTCGTGCTGACGGAACTCCCCGACACTTTGCTGGATCGGAGTCCGGGGATCGTCATCGAGCTGAACGTGTGCTAGAACTCGGAGGTGCCATGCGTTCGGTACTTGATCGGTCGGATCGTGAAGACGTACGACTACATCAATCGCGTTGTGCTAACTCTTCCGCTTTCGGTCTACGAGGGTACGTGGAAACACTCTCCCCTCTCGTTGCTATGCATCACCATGATCTTGCGCGTGCATAGGAATTTTTTTGAAATTACTACGTTCCCCAACAGTGGCATCCGAGCCTAGGTTTTATGTGTTGATGTTATATGCACGAGTAGAACACAAGTGAGTTGTGGGCGATATAAGTCATACTGCTTACCAGCATGTCATACTTTGGTTCGGCGGTATTGTTGGATGAAGCGGCCCGGACCGACATTACGCGTACGCTTACGCGAGACTGGTTCTACCGACGTGCTTTGCACACAGGTGGCTGGCGGGTGTCAGTTTCTCCAACTTTAGTTGAACCGAGTGTGGCTACGCCCGGTCCTTGCGAAGGTTAAAACAGCACCAACTTGACAAACTATCGTTGTGGTTTTGATGCGTAGGTAAGATTGGTTCTTGCTTAAGCCCGTAGCAGCCACGTAAAACTTGCAACAACAAAGTAGAGGACGTCTAACTTGTTTTTGCAGGGCATGTTGTGATGTGATATGGTCAAGACATGATGCTAAATTTTATTGTATGAGATGATCATGTTTTGTAACCGAGTTATCGGCAACTGGCAGGAGCCATATGGTTGTCGCTTTATTGTATGCAATGCAATCGCGCTGTAATGCTTTACTTTATCACTAAGCGGTAGCGATAGTCGTGGAAGCATAAGATTGGCGAGACGACAACGATGCTACGATGGATCAAGGTGTCGCGCCGGTGACGATGGTGATCATGACGGTACTTCAGAGATGGAGATCACAAGTACAAGAGATGATGGCCATATCATATCACTTATATTGATTGCATGTGATGTTTATCTTTTATGCATCTTATCTTGCTTTGATTGACGGTAGCATTATAAGATGATCTCTCACTAAATTATCAAGAAGTGTTCTCCCTGAGTATGCACCGTTGCCAAAGTTCGTCGTGCCCAGACACCACGTGATGATCGGGTGTGATAAGCTCTACGTCCATCTACAACGGGTGCAAGCCAGTTTTTGCACACGCAGAATACTCAGGTTAAACTTGACGAGCCTAGCATATGCAGATATGGCCTCGGAACACTGAGACCGAAAGGTCGAGCGTGAATCATATAGTAGATATGATCAACATAGCAATGTTCACCATTGAAAACTACTCCATCCCACGTGATGATCGGACATGGTTTAGTTGATATGGATCACGTGATCACTTAGATGATTATAGAGATGTCTATCTAAGTGGGAGTTCTTAAGTAATTTGATTAATTGAACTTTAATTTATCATGAACTTTGTACATGATAGTATTTTGCATGTCTATGTTGTTGTAGATAGATGGCCCGTGTTGTTGTTCCGTTAAATTTTAATGCATTCCTAGAGAAAGCTAAGTTGAAAGATGATGGTAGCAACTACACGGACTGGGTCCGTAACTTGAGGATTATCCTCATTGTTGCACATAAGAATTACGTCCTGGAAGCACCGCTAGGTAACAAACCTGCTGCAGGAGCAACGCTAGATGTTATGAACACCTGGCAGAGCAAAGCTGATGACTACTCGATAGTTTAGTGTGCCATGCTTTACGGCTTAGAACCGGGACTTCAACGACGTTTTGAACGTCATGGAGCATATGAGATGTTCCAAGAGTTGAAGTTAATATTTCAAGCAAATGCCTGGATTGAGAGATATGAAGTCTCCAATAAGTTCTACAGCTGCAAGATGGAGGAGAATAGTTCTGCCAGTGAACATATACTCAAAATGTCTGGGTACCACAACCACTTGACTCAACTGGGAGTTAATCTTCCTGATGATAGTGTCATTGAGAGAGTTCTTCAATCACTGCCACCAAGCTACAAGAGCTTCGTGATGAACTATAATATGCAAGGGATGGATAAGACGATTCCTGAGCTCTTCGCAATGCTAAATGCTGTGGAGGTAGAAATCAAGAAAGAGTATCAAGTGTTGATGGTCAACAAGGCCACCAGTTTCAAGAAAAAGGGTAAAGGGAAGAAGGGGAACTTCAAGAAGAACAACAAGCCAGTTGCTGCTCAAGTGAAGAAACCCAAGTCTGGACCTAAGCCTGAGACTGAGTGCTTCTACTGCAAAGGAACTGGTCACTGGAAGCGGAACCGCCCCAAGTATTTGGCGGAGAAGAAGGATGGCAAAGTGAAAGGTATATTTGATATACATGTTATTGATGTGTACCTTGCTAATGCCCGCAGTAGTGCCTGGGTATTTGATGCTGGTTCAGTTCCTAACATTTGCAACTCGAAACAGGGGCTATGGATTAAGCGAAGATTGTCTAAGGACGAGGTGACGATGTGCGTGGAAAATGGTTCTGAAGTCGATGTGATTGCTGCTACGTCTCGAGCTAGCGTTGGTTTTCCCCGAAGAGGAGGGGGTGATGCAGCACAGTAGCGTAAGTATTTCCCTCAGTTTTTGAGAACCAAGGTATCAATCCAGTAGGAGGTCACGCGCAAGTCCCTCGTAACTGCACAAAACGGTAGCAACTCGCAACCAACGCTCAGGGGTTGTCAATCCCTTCACGGTCACTTACGAGAGTGAGATCTGATAGAGATAATATTTTTGGTATTTTTGGTATAAAGATGCAAAGTAAAAAGTAAAAGCAAAACAAGTAAAATAAAGTAATGGAGATTGATATGATGAGAATAGACCCGGGGGCCATAGGTTTCACTAGTGGCTTCTCTCAAGAGCATAGATATTCTACGATGGGTGAACAAATTACTGTTGAGCAATTGATAGAATTGAGCATAGTTATGAGGTTATCTAGGTATGATCATGTATATAGGCATCACGTCCATGACAAGTGGACCGACTCCTGCCTGCATCTACTACTATTACTCCACTCATCGACCGCTATCCAGCATGCATCTAGAGTATTAAGTTAAAAACAGAGTAACGCCTTAAGCAAGATGACATGATGTAGAGGAATAAATTCATGCAATATGATAAATACCCCATCTTGTTATCCTCGATGGCAACAATACAATACGTGCCTTGCAACTCTTTCTGTCATTGAGTAAGGACACCGCAAGATTGAACCCAAAGCTAAGCACTTCTCCCATTGCAAGAACTACCAATCTAGTTGGCCAAACCAAACGGATAATTCGAAGAGACTTGCAAAGATAACTCAATCATACATAAAAGAATTCAGAGAAGATTCAAATATTATTCATAGATAAGTTGGATCATAAACCCACAATTCATCGGTCTCAACAAACACACCGCAAAAAGAAGATTACATCGAATAGATATCCACGAGAGAGGGGGAGAACATTGTATTGAGATCCAAAAAGAGAGAAGAAGCCATCTAGCTACTAGCTATGGACCCGAAGGTCTGAAGTAAACTACTCACACTTCATCAAAAGGGCTATGGTGTTGATGTAGAAGCCCTCCGTGATGGATGCCCTCTCCGGCGGAGCTCCGGAACAGGCCCCAAGATGGGATCTCGTGGATACAGGAAGTTGCGGCGGTGGAATTAGGTTTTTGGCTCCCCCTCTGGTCTAATGGGGGTACGTAGGTATATATAGGAGGAAGGAGCACGTCGGTGGAGCTCCGAGGGGCCCACGAGGCAGGGGGCGCGCCCAGGGGGGGCGCCCTCCACCCTCGTGACCTTCCCGGAAACTTCTTGGAGTAGGGTCCAAGTCTCCTGGATCACGTTCGGTGAGAAGATCACGTTCCCGAAGGTTTCATTCCGTTTGGACTCCGTTTGATATTCTGTTTCCTCGAAATACTGAAATAGGCAAAAAACAGTAATTCTGGGCTGGGCTTCCGGTTAATAGGTTAGTCCCAAAAATAATATAAAAGTGGAAAATAAAGCCCAATATAGTCCAAAACAGTAGATAAAGTAGCATGGAGCAATCAAAAATTATAGATATGTTGGAGACGTATCAATTGCCGTCGGCACGCTACCTCTACATCTACCTTTGGGATTAGTTTTAGACCTAAATAATTGTTATTTGGTGCCAGCGTTGAGCATGCACATTATATCTGGATCTTGTTTAATGCGAGACGGTTATTCATTTAAATCAGAGAATAATGGTTGTTCTATTTATATGAGTAATATCTTTTATGGTCATGCACCCCTGATGAGTGGTCTGTTTTTACTAAATCTTGACAGTAGTGATACACATGTTCATAGTATTGAAGCCAAAACATGCAGAGTTGATAATGATAGTGCAACTTATTTGTGGCACTGCCGTTTAGGTCATATTGGTGTAAAGCGCATGAAGAAACTCCATTCTGATGGACTTTTGGAATCACTTGATTTTGAATCACTTGGTACTTGCGAACCATGTCTCATGGGCAAGATGACTAAAACTCCGTTCTCCGGAACAATGGAGCGAGCAACAGA